>NW_015506392.1:630346-640346 GCF_001515645.1 Sinocyclocheilus grahami
GTGTGTGTGTGCGTGTGTGTGTGTGCGTGTGTGTGTGTGTGTGTGCGTGTGTGTGCGCGCGTGTGTGTGTGCGTGTGTGTATGTGTGTGTGAGTGAGTGAGTGAGAATGTGTGTGTGTGTGTGAGAGAGTGAGTGAGTGCGTGAGTGTGTGTGTGTGTGTGTGTGTGTGTGAATGCAGAGGTCAGTGTGAAGTGTGCGAGAGCATCTCATTAGTCTGCCGTGTGTCTCTCCCGTCAGCATCACGCGTGTCACCCGAGCGCAAACACCCACACACTCCCGTGGGGAATATTTATCAATTAACAGTGCAGCGCTAATTAACACACTCAGCATTCAGAGCGTCTCTCCGGCACAGCGCCGAGCCACTGACCTTCAACATGCGCTGATTATGGAGAGTTATTTCGAAAAAATATATATAGATATATATTTAGCAAAGCAGAATAAAAGCGTTTGAATAAACATTAGGCATTAAAACAGAGTCGACCGCTGAGCATTTTAATCAGGCGTGTAATTGTGAGCGGGACACAAGCGTTTACTCACTACAAACACAAAGAGCTGAACTGTTTAGGGCCCTATGAAAATCAGTTTAATTTCACTAATAATTTGTATATATAGTTAAATTAAATTTTAATAATCAAAAAGAATGCCTAATTCATTGAAATCCTAAAACTTATATAATTTACCAATAACGTATTTAAAATTTCACAAAACATTTTTTGGTCCCATGAAATCAATACATTTATTTATTTTATTTATTTTTTCACAAATTCACTTTTTTCCCCATTTTATTATTTCTGGATCTGTTTTAATGGTTTAATTACATTTTAATAATCAATGGCATGTCTAATCGACTGAATTCATAAAACCATTTAATAATTTCATAACATTTTTATAATAATAGTGCCCTATAAAAAAAAATTTCTTCAGAAATTCTGTGTTGTCTCTTTGAATTTTTTGTGGATTAATAATTTAATTAAAATTTATTAACAAAAATGGTTGTAATCAATGAGGGCATAAAACACTAATTTAACAAAATTTTGTATGATTATTATAATTTTTTTCCATAAACATTATCTATTAAAATCTAGAACACGTAAGAAAGAATGTGTATGACTCCTGCAGCTCGTGTTGGATGCAGGGTTGCCAAGTCCGTGTTTTTTCCTCAGAATTGCGCTGCTTTAAAACTCTCGCGTGAGTTGATTTTTTTCCCCCACATGGGTTTAAGGTTTCAAATTGCATGAATTAAATTTGACCGAAATGCTTGTATTGAAATATTCTGCACTCTACCCATGATAAAACTGTGCTAGATGTTACGTTTTGTGAAGGAGGGCCACTGGTAGACAGCCTATAAGTTGTGTTTATGATCAATGTGCACAACAGTGACTGTAAAATATGCGTTTTAGGTATGGAAATTATATATTTGAGTTTTAATATTTAGGATATGGTCATTGATAAGCTGCCTTGGGCTGTTTTTGACTGGCATTGTTTAGTTTTGTCACGAAGACCTGGCAACCCTGACTGTATGGAGCAGAGCAGACGCTTTCAGTCTAGAATTGTAGCGTATGTTTTCCAGCTGAACTAAATTATTTTATTTCTATAAAAAGCAAAGCGACAGTGGGGCGGTGCTGTGGTGGACGAGTGATGCAATCTGTGTTCGACAAACACTGAGACACCGACTACCGCAGCGAGACTAGTGTTTATAGAACGCCATCATTCTTGATAGGCACTAACACGCTCCTCGCTCCCAATCCCAATGCAGCCCTCTACTTTGTGCCCTTGAAGGACTTCAGTAAGACAAAGAAAAGAGTTCACACAAGACATCCTGCCATTAACTGACGTCCGCCGAAAGCAGCTCAGCGTGACGATGGTCCGGACAGCCGTCTGATCCGTGATGGAAAGGTCAGTCGCTCGTCAAAACACCATTAGAAATGACAGAAATACCTCAGTGTGTGTCAGTCTTCTCTGGAAAACCAGTTCATCCATCTGATCTGGCAAGACGACAATCTGATTTAATTCACACAAGCAAACGAGAAGTTCCTTCATAATCAATAAACGTGAACATCGCACGGATCAATCCTTCAGAAAGCAGCAGATCGATTGTAAAAAGCCGCTCTGCTCTTAAACACGTGTTTCTGACTCCTCGAAATGCACAAAACCACTTCATTTTACAAAGAAAAAAATCCATTTACTTATTCACTGGCATTGTCCTGCTTCGCTCATTTAAAATGATTTATTCTCAAGTGCTGCGCATAAACAAGGGCTTGATTTGGATCAGGCTGAAGGCACTCGAGACGGACGGTTAGTCGGAGGAAAACGGAGTAATAAAATAGTGTCGCGCCCAATGAAAACTACATTTAATCTCCGCATTGTTTGACCGGGTTATTGGAGCGCCTATTGTTTGATTGTCATGTCTTTTTAATAACTTAATTCATTTCCGCTAGAAAGGCTCAATATGGCAGAGCGCGAGTGACTCGATTCATTTCATTTCTGTCAGACTGTGACGTCTTTGATTACCTGCTTAACCTCCTGACTTCACAGCGAGTTCTGCGGGAATAAATCAGCTCAGACTGCAGCTGAAGTATATAATATCCGCACAGATCATACAGTAACAAAACATCTCAGTACGGCTGCATTTATTTTAGTTTTTTTATTATAATGTGCACTTCATTTAATTTATTGTACTTAATTTTATTTTATTTTTAATTTAATATTATTTAATTTAATTTTTTATCTAATTTTAAAGATTTAATCATTTTATTTTATTTAGTTTTAATTGTATTTAATTTTTAATTTAAAATGTTTTATTTTAAATTAACTATTTTAATTAACTTAATGTACACTTATTTTATTTAAACAGTTTTTTACTTTTTTATTCACTTTTAAATTTTTTATATACTTTATTTACACTCAATTTAATGTACATTTTAATGTAATATATACACTTAATTTATTTTAAACTTACTTTTAATTGCATTTTCAGTTTTTATTATAATTTATTTACACTTAATTTAATGTACACTTCAATGTAATATACACTTAAATTAATTTAATAATGTAACTTAATTATAATGTTTAGTTTAATATTCAATTGATCCGGTGATAAATTAACTTATAAAAGTACAAATAATCCACACTTAATATGAGCTTATAAAAGCTACATTCATTATAAAAAATATAAAAATGATCAAAACACCACAGGGCATCATTTTCACAGAAGACTAGTGTCAAAATGCAGAAAAACCATTATTTGAGTTTTACTTCGGGTTGAATTCAGAGTTGGTTGTGTGGGTTCAGGTATTAAAGCAGCGAGTGCAAACGACACAGATATTGAATCTCATCTATTCAAAACACGAATCACATGAAGTCAAACGCTCACAGAGAAGCAATGCACGTATCTCTGCACTCGTTAGGTTTTCGATTACTGTGGATTACAGAGGTGCATTGCGAGGAGCGTTTAAGGATGAACCGCGGACGATCGGCCCGTTCACGGCCTCTAATATATTGTTGTTGAGACTTGTGATGTGGTCAGAGCGGAAGTGAAAATTGTCCGTTTGATCCGGCCTGCTCTGAGCGCTGAAGCGTACGGCCGTGTTTTCAATTTCCAGTGCTGCTGATTCAATGGCTGGAGTGAATGCATGCTGCTTTAATTTAAACACACACACACACACACACACACACACACACACACACACACACTCTCTCTCTAATCCAGAGCTGATTAAACACACACATGCTCAGAGAAATGACACACGCACCGTCACTGCACACATGAAACACACTGCAGACTGGACTGAGACAAATCACATAGTGCCATTTTTCACGCTCCAGTTTCACATTTTGCAAACATTTGTGACACTTAAAGGGCCAGATGACCCAGAAACAGGACACTAGAATTTCTGCAATACAACAATAAAAAACAACAACAACATGAAGTTCCTTTTTTTTTTCTATTGTATGAGTATTATATTCAAAATTTAATATACACACACACACACACACACACACACACACACACACACACTCTCTCTCTAATCCAGAGCTGATTAAACACACACATGCTCAGAGAAATGACACACGCACCGTCACTGCACACATGAAACACACTGCAGACTGGACTGAGACAAATCACATAGTGCCATTTTTCACGCTCCAGTTTCACATTTTGCAAACATTTGTGACACTTAAAGGGCCAGATGACCCAGAAACAGGACACTAGAATTTCTGCAATACAACAATAAAAAACAACAACAACAACAATGCCAGAATTGAGTAATTTAGCCATAAAGCCATAAAATATATAACAATTATTTTTCTACATAACATTGCATTTTTATTTTAGCAAATGAAGTTCCGCAACAGTTTTTTTTTTTGTATTATATTAGTATTATATACAAAATATATTATTCACACACACACACACACACACACACATATATCATTTAGTGTGTATATATATATAAATATATATATATATATTATAATTAATGGCAAAATAAATTTGACTCTGAAAATAGCCACAAAAGATTATTTAAAGCTATTTTCGTGTTAAATGAGAAAGTACCAAGTAGACATAAAGTGTAGCTTTAGAAATATTTGATTTGATTCATCATAAAATGTATTACACAAACATTTAGGCTACAAAGGCCTAACATAGACTAGGAACATAAAAGAAGATCATTTAAGAAACATCTCAGTATTGTTTTTGTTCATGCAATGAAAGTCACTAGTGACCAAAACTGCTTTGTACCAACATGTCTTCAAAATACTCTCACACGATATTTCTTCCATGTTTTAATTTTTATCATAAACCTCACTTTGTTCGCCAAAAAAGGAAGGGTTTGTTTGATTCTCATTTGATTAAGATATAAATAATGTTTTATGCCTTCATTTATTTACCAGAAAAATGTAACACGCAACACAGTATTTAAATAAATATATATATATATATTTTATTTTTTTATAAAATCAGTTAATTACAGGCGTATTATAAAAATGTTATTAAACCATTAAAATGGAATCCACAGAATTCAGCAAAAATAAAACAGAATGAGGAAAAAAAACAGGGCCTAAAAATGTCATTTTTGTTCAACTTTTGTTAGTTTAAACATGTTGGTGTTTTATCTTTCACTTGGATGCTATAAGTTGCGCTGAGTAAATACAGATGGATAAAACCAAAACTGTGTCCGTCTTCATTTCAGGCTGCAAAGCAACAACATGTGATTATTTTAAAGAGGGCTGATTGTTTTCTGTGCCCAATGTATGTGAATTATATCTGTTTTGTCCATTAATATCACACAATATACACTCAAAATTCACTGCAGATTTTCTGAAAACATAAAACGTGCATCTCTGGCTTCTGCTAATCTGTGATTTGGAGACAAAGTGACGAAAACTGACTGGATGATGCATCAGTTTGTGCAGTTCATACACTAAAAATAAAGTAAACAGTGATTTAAACGAGAGGAAATTGTGTCAATTAAAACACATAATTAAATGCATCGATGTGGCATCTGTTGTGCCGTGTGAGAGACGTTTGTGTGCCGGTCTGATTGTTCTCCACTATCCCCAAAACTGAGTGAAAAAAGCTTTAGAAATGTCTGAACTCCAAATCTGAGCCACAGACACACCGAGGCAGATCCTGCCTTTCACCGTAAATCCAGGATCCAGAAGATCTGTCGGTCTCGTGAGACACATATCTGCGCATACATGCACAACGCATTGATAAAACTACACTTTTCTGTTTGCAATATTTCACTGATCCGATCTCGAACCTCAATCAATCACAGCCGTATTGACTGAAATGACCGCCAGCAGAACACATCTATAATAATTCCATAGAATCGTTCTTCAATTTTTCATTAGGAGTCATGCATTATATCATAAAAATTATGATAAATCTGCTTTGATCAGCAAGATGCATGTTTACAGCTTGAATAAATTATGCTTCCTAATTGTTTTAAAAGAAGTATAAACAAAATGCATGTATGCTTTGAGAAATTATGCTAAGCCCAAAATATACACTGGAAAAATAAATTAAATTAAATTAAATTAAATTAAATTAAATTAAATAAAATTAAAATTGCCAAATGAACCCTAAATAAAATCCAAATACTGTTGGATAATGTGCAAAATTACTTATAAAGTGTTATACTCCATATTGCATTTGCATGATCTTTGTATATTTATACTTTAAAAGGAATAACTAATGAAAACACAACATTATTGATCAGAAGACAAACCAATATATTATTAACATGATAATAAATCAGCTTTGAACAGCAGCATGCATATATGCAGCTTGAAAAAATACTACTTTCTAAATATTGTAAAAGAAATATAATAAAATATATACGTGTCTTGAGAAATATATATAATGAAAAGAATAAACATAAATAAAACTGTTCAAAAATGAAATAATAATAAAAATCCTGAATTAATGTATTTTTATCATTTAAAAGGAACAACTAATAAAAACGTAACATTATTTATCAAAGACAAACCATCAAATGAGCTGAAATATAGAGGTTAAATTCTATTCCTTTACTCTTTTCACACTGCATTCTAACAGTCTGCGTGATCATAATGAGTGTGTGAACGGTCATTTACTAATTACTCTGTTTTCATTATGATTAAAGTGAGCTGATCTCATCTGGTTTGTGGGTTTGCATCAGTCTGATGAAGGACGCGGTGGATCTCTGTTCTCTTTAATAGCAGCGACTGCAGGTTATTAGCGTTTGAACAACTTACGGCCCAGTGCTTTCGTCTCATTGCTCAACAGCAATTGCTCCCCAATTAGCGAGGATAAATGGTATTTAAAGTGAGCGCACACATGGACGGAGCTCATTACGGCTGCGATCACATCCACACACAGGTCACTCACTGCCACATTAAAACACTTACTGAAACACGAGGATTCACTCGCGTTTAAAGAAGCTCAAGGCTAATAAGAGACAGTCAAAAAGATTCACAAACAGTCTTAAACTCACAGTTTGAATCAGTCTAATGCCTACAGTGTGAACAGTGGAGTCTGACTCGTGAACAAATGACTCTCTAACTGATTCACTGTAATGAATCAGTCAAAAAGACTCACAAACAGTCTCAAATTCTCAATTTGAATGAACAAATGACTCCCTAACCGATTCCTTGTAATGAATCATTGAAAAAGACTCATGAAGAGCATCAAACTCATAATTTGCATAAACAAATGACTCTCTAACCGATTCATTGTAATGAATCAGTCTAATGACTACAGTGTGAACAGTGGAGTCTGACTCTTGAACAAATGACTCTCTAACCGATTCATTGTAACGAATCACGTCAAAAAGACTCACAAACAGACTCAAACTCACAATTTGAATCAGTCTAATGACTACAGTGTGAACAGTGGAGTCTGACTCTTGAACAAATGACTCTCTAACCGATTCATTGTAACGAATCACGTCAAAAAGACTCACAAACAGACTCAAACTCACAATTTGAATCAGTCTAATGACTACAGTGTGAACAGTGGAGTCTGACTCTTGAACAAATGACTCTCTAACCGATTCATTGTAACGAATCACGTCAAAAAGACTCACAAACAGACTCAAACTCACAATTTGAATCAGTCTAATGACTACAGTGTGAACAGTGGAGTCTGACTCTTGAACAAATTACTCTAACCGATTCATTGAAATGAATCACATCAAAAAGACTCACAAACAGTCTCAAACAGACAATCTGAATCAGTCTAATGACTCTAGTGTTAACGGAATCAAGATCAAAAGCAGAATGCATACATTTCTCCATACACCGCAGCCATTTTTCCAATTAATTTTAGAAATGATATCAAAAAAGCCTCTGCAGATCTTATGAACTCATGAAACACAAACTCCCGCAGGTCTCACTGAAACGCTTCTGCGATGGACGTCCAACATCAGGCATTCTCTTGAGCAGATCGGGGGCTCGAGGGCCTGGAGGAGAGCCAGGTTCACGTCTAGACGCTCTAATTCATGCCATGAGAAGGGCTTTTAGTGGCAGGAGGGCGGCTGGGGATCGTTCGCACTCACCAAATGGGAATGTGACGTCCCTCGGCCGGCCCGACGGTGCCACGGCGCTTTCAAAAGCGAGACACAAAGAACAAGGGTCAAAACATGAGCAGAAAGGAAAAGATTTAGCAGCGGCCACATCTTTACTGTCAGAGCGCTGTGAAAGGACGGCGCAGCTGCGATGTACATCGAGGAACGGGTCAATGAATACTGACATGTCTGTGGAAAACCGTGACTCCAGCACACAAACGGCCGGCCCTCTAAAACACAAACAATGCCGCATGTGAACATCTGAAACCATAGCGGAGAATAACATGCTCATACGCTGGGAGAAAACTAAATTGCTAGTAAATTTAGCAAACAGTTACAAAGGCAATTGAATTAAAAACGGAAATAGTATTTTCTTGTAAAACGTACTCCAGTGGTCTTTGTTTTATTTAGTACTTAGAAAATAATTTTTACAGTGTATGCAATAGAGAGAAACCTGAAAATAAAGCATCACTCTTTAGGCAGAAGATAAACTACATTTGCATTTGCTGAAGGAGAAATTAATTTTTGTTATAGATACATTTATATATATATATATTTAAAATTAAATCTTACATTTAAAAGTATCATGTTTTTAAAAACTGCAATACAGAGTCAAATGAAGATTTTAAAATTTCAATCATAAATGCAAATCTAATAATAAAATAATTATTAGATTTGCATTTATGATTAAAATTTCAATCATAAATGCAAATCTAATAATAAAATAATTATTAGATTTGCATTTATGATTAAAATTTCAATCATAAATGCAAATCTAATAATAAAATAATTATTAGATTTGCATTTATGATTAAAATTTCAATCATAAATGCAAATCTAATAATAAAATAATTATTAGATAATTACAAAATAAAATAAATGTATAAGCAACACATTTTTACAAATTTGAATGACGAGTCAAGTGAAGATTTTTAATCTTTAACATTAAATTTAAAAGTATCACTTTTTAATAAAAATTGGAATACAGTCAAAATAACATTTTCAAACTTAAATCTTAATTTTTTTAAATTAAATATATTAATAAAATCATTATTAGATCATTTATAACAAAATAATATAATAAAATACATTTAAAAGTATCATGTTTGAATGCTACAAAAGATTCTCAAACTTCGATCTTAAATCGAAATATTTTAAATTAAATCTTAAATGTAAAAGTATCAAATAAAAAAAAAAATGCATGCTGAGTGAATAGAAGATTTTCTAACTTTAATCTTAAAAGTATCACTTTAAAAAAAACAATATACAAAAAGTGTGCATGTTTTTCTTAGTAAAAACAATCAAATGGAACTGGGATAAAAGTAATAGATTTGCATTTGATGCTTGCTTTGCAAAGTGGGTGAAGATGAACATGTAAAAGTGTCTCATCTGCATTAAATCTGATAGCTGTACGTCTGTACATCAGTCTGCTGGATGGACGGAGAGAGTGAGTCAGACAGCGTTTGACCTCTCCAGTACCGTTAAACACACGTACGTTTGAGTGCATGAGAGTAAATACAGAGCATATTCTGCACAAGGACACTAAACCATAATGCAACGGTCTCAAAAGCGTCGGCCGTCCTTCTGCTGAACTCTATAGTTTTGTGGTCTGGCTTTGATTTTTGAAGCACTGCTCGCTGTGAAGCTCAATATCGAAGGGCTTTCAAAATGATTACCATCATCATCATCTGGTATGAATAGAGATCTTAAATCTTAAATAAAATATCTGCTCTGCCAAACTGTGTGTGATTTGGCAGGTAGGAGACTGTGAGTTTTGGGGCTTGCAAACGCTGTGAAGAGAAGCACCTCCGTAATCAGACGAGCAGGAGGCCTTTCAGAACATCATCTGACTGAAGACGCGTCTCTGCAAACAGTCAGTTTTCATTCTGAGAGCAATGAGGCCGAACGCTCAGGAAGAATCGCCCGTCTCTTTGAAGCCCTGCTGG
>NW_015506392.1:643662-653687 GCF_001515645.1 Sinocyclocheilus grahami
GAGAGAGAGAGAGAGTGTGTGTGTGTGTGTGTGTGTGTGTGTGTGTGTGTGTATAAAAGTAGCAAATACATATAATATATAAATATTATATCAATAACAAATGCCAAGTTGGTGTGAAGGCTAACGGCACAAATCTGACAAAACCTACGATTGTGTATAGATTTATTTTCACTTCTAGTACATGACGTCAGAACCACCGTCCCACGCATCTGTCCTCATCACGTTCACACACACTTAGAAGCATCGCTGAGCTTGTGACAGAATCTCACAGTAACTCTGAACCGTACGAGCATCTGTTAAAGGAAGGAATCCAGAAAGTGTACCTGGAGGAGGCAGATATATTATTCAGCAGGCTTTTCTGCTGATTGGAGCAGCGTCTCCCGTGAGGAGCAGGAGGAGAGCACATTATTAATGGAGCGGGGTTAAGACTTTGATACGGCCCCTGTGTCTGCTTTGATGCTACTGGAGGGAAGCACACGAGGGAAACACACACACACACACACACACTCGCGGCTCAGAGCATTGTTAAAACAGCACACGCTCGCACAGGCAGTGTTTGCTGGAGCTCCAGACTGACAGCGTGTTTTTGTTTATCCTTCACAAAATTCAAAGGCACCGGAGCGCCGGAGGAGCCGCATGTGTGCAGAACCGCAGGAGAACAAACACAACTATCCCTGAAAATCAAACCTCGTGATCATCACGCATCTCCGGGGCCTGTAACTGGATCTCAGAGCGCGAACATGACGGAAACCTGCTCTGAATCTCCACCTTTAACATGAGCATCACCAGAGTACTAGTGCTGGTTGCTGCTTACCACAAGACTAGTTAAACAACCAGAAAACATTCAGTGTTCAATGACTTCACTATTAAACTTTTACACCAGTGGGTTTCAAACCAGGGCCTTGCATAATCATCAAAATGTCCTAAATTATTTAAAATAAGACAAAACAAGCTTTAAAATCAGAGATTTTGTTTGAGGAAGCCATTCCCACAGTCCTTGACCAGGCATGTTCACAACTATAACAATAACAACACAGACGAACAAAGTCGTTAGAATCACTTTCATAATTTTTTAACTTTGAATGAATGTTAAAAAATATCGACTGCCAATCAGAATCCACCAGACTTTAAAGAGCAGCATGAACAACATTTAATAGAGTTAATATAGTAGTACTGTAATATAGTTACTAGGGATGCACCGATACGGATACTGGTATCGGTATCGGGCCCGATACTGCGCTCCTGTACTCATACTCATAAAAATGTCCCAAGGCCGAAACCACACAACATGTGAACAGAGCTGTGTCCAGAAAAAGAAACCCCGACAACAGAACAGAGAGTAGAATGGAGTTATTAGAGATTAAGGATGTCTATGAAGTACATGTAAGTAATTAATATAATGTTAAACATTCAATAGTCACGCCTGTATAGTGGATGTGCGTGAGCTGATAAGCAGAGCATGCTGAGTGGATTGAGCGCGTGCCGGCACAGATGCGCGAGCTTGTCGAGTGAATATCTCACAGACATCACTGGAAAGTTTGTAATTCGGTAGGATATGTCAAAAGCAAGTTAGTAAAACAACACAAAGCGCGCACTTCTGTTGCATGATCTTGATTGCTGTTCACTCCATTAGTGCATGCATAGTGCATGTACAGTTCGTGTGATGCAAATTACATCACCAAAATTGCACGCGCATACTCGTATAATCTATAACGAGTGGTTCCCTGCATTATTTTAGGAAAACGTCTTGTGATTACAGTATTGAGCTGCTCTAATGCGCCATTAAAATGAACAGTGAAAGTAACAAAGAGTACACAATACATTTTAACAGGTATAATTAAGTGTGTGAATAACTGAAGGAAATATCTGTTTGCTAAATGAAGCCAACTAACATCACTCATTATTATTATTTGTTGCATGATCTTGATTGCTGTTCACTCCATTAGTGCATGCATTGTGCACTCCATTAGTGCATGCATTGTGCACTCCATTAGTGCATGCATAGTGCATGTACAGTTCGTGTGATGCAAATTACATCACCAAAATTGCACGCGCATACTCGTATAATCTATAACGAGTGGTTCCCAGCATTATTTTAGGAAAACGTCTTGTGATTACAGTATTGAGCTGCTCTAATGCGCCATTAAAATGAACAGTGAAAGTAACAAAGAGTACACAATACATTTTAACAGGTATAATTAAGTGTGTGAATAACTGAAGGAAATATCTGTTTGCTAAATGAAGCAAACTAACATCACTCATTATTATTATTTCATTTCTGTACCCAATATAAAAAAAAATTATTAAAATGCTGTGAAAATACAGGTATCGGTGAGTAGCAAAAATAAAAGTATCGGTATCGGACTTGTTCTGAAAAATGTGGTATCGGTGCATCCCTAATAGTTACCATAAACTAACATCACTCATTATTATTATTTTGTTTCTGTACCCAATATAAAAAAAAAAATTTAAATGCTGTGAAAATACAGGTATCAGCGAGTAGCAAAAATAAAAGTATCAGTATCGGACTTGTTCTGAAAAATGTGGTATCGGTGCATCCCTAATAGTTACCATTTTATCATTATAATATAGTTATCGTTATATTTATCCTTATACTAATCGTTCTTGGCGTGAAAGGGCCTGTAGCCCAATTTTAAAAGTAATTTCTAGAAAATTAATGTAAATTATTAAAATCTAAAAACGCCATTTTTTTCTATTTATACAGAGCTCTAAAATAAATTCTAAATTTTATTTGGCAGAAATTGTGAAAATAGGTGCAAGACAAGACATTCTAATATTATAAAACACTCTAAATGTTATAGAACATATTATTTATATGTATATATATATATATATATATATATATATAGTGGGTACGGAAAGTATTCAGACCCCCTTAAATTTTTCACTCTTTGTTATATTGCAGCCATTTGCTCATTTGCTCTGACATGCACTGTGAGCTGTAAGGTCTTATATAGACAGGTGTGTGGCTTTCCTAATCAAGTCCAATCAGTATAATCAAACACAGCTGGATTCAAATGAAGGTGTAGAACCATCTCAAGGATGATCAGAAGAAATGGACAGCACCTGAGTTAAATATATGAGTGTCACAGCAAAGGGTCTGAATACTTAGGACCATGTGATATTTCAGTTTTTCTTTTTTAATAAATCTGCAAAAATGTCAACAATTCTGTGTTTTTCTGTCAATGTGGGGTGCTGTGTGTACATTAATGAGGAAAAAAAATAACTTAAATGATTTTAGCAAATGGCTGCAATATAACAAAGAGTGAAAAATTTAAGGGGGTCTGAATACTTTCCGTACCCACTGTATATATGTATATATGTATATATATATTCTTTTTTTTTTTATCCTTATACAAAAATTAATGTGCAACTGGAAAAATAAGTAAAAAAATAAAAGTAAAAAATAAAATAAAAATCAATCAATCAATAAAAGTATGTGATTCCAGTTTTAAGGACTGGATGTTCTTCAAGGTTCGCCCATTTATTTTATTTAACTCAATTTTATCTAGGCCCGGACGTAATAGGACAAAACTGTATTTGGTATGTATCTAAACTTATACTGCATGTAAAAAGCGGAGCATGGAAGCAGGAGAAGAGAGATAACATATATATGTATATATGTAAAAATAAAGAGATGCATTTCAAGAGATGTGTAGAACGCTGCTTATTTAAGCAACATCTGCAGAGATGATCAGCAATGAGACGTGATTTATCTTTTAAAATGCAACACATACTGTGATTCACTTTCAAGCCAATTATGAACCATTGTGTGCACAAGTCCAGACAACCAGTGCTATCAGACAAACCAAACATACTCAGTTTGACCTTACAGTGCCCTGTTTCGAGAAGCTCTGATGTGGACTGACTGGAAGTGGATTTAGACGAAAGCATCTGCTAACACGCGGCTAAAAACCAGACTGACAGCGAGAGTCATTTATCACTCAGCTCTTCTCGGTGTCACAGGCTCCTTCTGCTTTACTGCATTACACACAGATACGGATCGATGCGCAGCCGCAGCTCTGGAGGGGACAGATCTCATGCCTTCAGGAGCTGCTTCACAAACACAGAACGAGAGAGGACGACTGGCACAACTCTGAGCCTCAGAACAGAGAGAGCGAACACATGATAGTGTGAAGAATACAAATAAACACCAATGCCTGACAATGCTCACAGTACATCTGCATTTACCAATACCATGCATGCAGCTGCACTGTTTTATAATGAAACATGCCCAGAAACCCATGTATATATTTTATAGATACAGTACCAGTTAAAAAGTTTGGGGTTTTATTGTTTCTGAAAGTATCTTGTGCTCATCAAGGCTGCATTTATTTGATCAAAAATACTGCAAAAATGTGAAATATTATTACAATTTAAAATACCTGTTGTCTATGTGAATGTGTGTTAACCTGTAATGTATTCCTGTGATGCGCAGCTGTATTTTCAGCATCATTACTGCAGTCTTCAGTGTCACATGATCTTCAGAAATCAGTATAATATGCTGATCTGCTGCTCGAGAAACATTTCTGATTATTATCCATGTTGATACAATGTTGAAACTGTGATGCATTTTATTTTTCAGGATTCACAGATGAATTGAAAGTTCGAAAGAACAGCATTTATTTGAAATAGAAATCTTTTGTAACATTCTTCTAAATGTCTTTACTGTCACTTTTGATCGATTTAATGCGTCCTTGATGAATAAAAGTATTTATTTATTTAAAAAAAAAAGAACACAGGGATGAACGGTTCATAATAACACCAGGAATATGAACTAATGAAGCAAAGTGACTCATTATCAGCACATGGAAATGAGAAACAAGAGAGGAAAGGCAAGCGATCGATATATTGGCTTGCCAACACAGCCTTATTAATTCATATCTATTGTCTGCTGCGAGTTTCAGCATGTAGGGGTAAAATATTAATCACGTTGGAGATGAATTATTAATGGAAAAACATACGGAACAGGGATTGAAATGACTTTGGGGAGGTCTTACTGCTAGAGGACTAATGAAGCAGAGACAAAAGAAAACTGCTGCACTAAACCAAAACTAGAAGCATTTAATACAATAACTACAAATATATCATATAGTTCACATATTTAAAACCAAAAAAGCTTAAGAAACAAACTCAGAGAACAAATACTTCTATATAAGTTCCAGTCTTTTTCTTGAATGGGACTCTTCTTTTAGGGAAACGCTCAATATATATATATATATACACTATATCAGTCAAAAGATTTTGAACAGTAAGATTTGTAATGTTTTTTTAAAAGAATTATCTTCTGCTCACCATGCCTGCATTTATTTGATCCAAAATACAGCAAAAGCTGTAATTTTGTGAAATATTTTTAATATTTAAAATGATTGATTTCTGTTTGAATATATTTTAAAATGTAATTTATTCCTGCGATTTCAAAGCTGAATTTTTAGCATCATTACTCCAGTCACGTGATCCTTCAGAAATCATTCAAATATTCTGATGTGCTGCTCAAAAAAACATTTATTATTATTATCATTACATTGAAAACAGCTGAGTAGAATTTTTTCAGGTTTCTTTGATGAATAGAAAGTTCAGAAGAACAGCATTTATCTGAAAAAGAATTTTTTTGCAACATTATAAATGTCTTTATCGTCACTTTTGATCAATTTAAAGCATCCTTGCTAAATAAAAGTATAAATTTCTATCATTTTCCAAAAAAAAAAAAAAATGATACTGACTCCAAGCTTTTGAATGGTACATGTATAAAGTTACGAAAGCTTTTTATTTTCAGATAAATGCTGATCTTTGGATCTTTCTATTGGATCTTTCTTACTGTTCAAAACATGTTGACCGGTAGTGTATATATGTAGCCTGTGTATCACTTATTATAGCCACGTATATCACTGTGTATCTACTCTTATTTAGGATAAGAATAAAACGTCAGGTCCGACAATATCGTGTCTTTTTTCATTTAAATCTAGCTTTATTCGCATTGGCCCATGCATGGAAACCTCTATGAACACACTTGACTTGGCCAAAAAATCGCGGGGGACGAATTTATGTTTTATTAAAAAGTGTTTACGTATTGTACACTCGTGGCACACGCACACATTAGGATAGGTTAGATGCCTGCCTCCGCTGCGAGTCCCTATCAAGCACTTTACCGATTCAACTACTCTCTTCTTCTCCTCCTGCCTGGCTCTTTGGCCCGCATCACTCACCGCAGAGCAAGCATGTCCCCGTCTATAGCGCATTGTGATTGGATGTTTACACTGTCAATACAAGAGACAAACCAATGGGCCACTGGCTGCTCGCTGTCCGTGCGTGATGGTCCTCGACAAAAAAAAAACAACCTTCTGTCGGCCCCTTATGCCGAGTTCACACTGCACGATTTTCAAACTTGTCGTATCGCCGTTGTTTTCACACTGCGTGCCTATCTGGGGTAGCAGTCAGTCGCTGCTGTGTTCACACTGCACGACGGCTCGGCGACAGGGGGTTACACACGGCATGACTTCACTGTCAGGAAGAATCGCCGACAGCTCTGTCTGCTCCGCAAACTACGTTTCACAACAAAACACACGCGAGAAGTGATAAGGAAATAACGCGAGAACCCGCGTGCGTCAGACCGGAGTTCTCGCGAGCAAGACTGTAATTATTTTAAATATATATATATATAGCCCGCAAATGAGCTGATTTTCATCTACAAGGAGAAAAAGAAAAACAAATTATGCAGGAGGGAGATGCAGGGAACAGGGATTGTGTGTTCTGCAAAGAGAGTTGCAGGTAAATAATTGTGCAGTAACTGTTACGCTGATGTTGTGGCTGGTCAAGCAAATGTTTGTGCTTGTTTCTGTATGATATAATTGTTCATATATCTATTACAATACTGATCTTCTGGTCTATAACTCCTCCTGAACTTCCCTCTGCCCTGTATCGTGGTCTCTCATTGGCTGTAGGTCATCGCCGGTGTGTTTTTCAGTCAGAAATCATTGCACACAGCGTGATTGTGAATCGCCGACAGCTCCAGATATTTAGCATGCCAAATATTTCATGGGTGTCGGCGACATGTCGGTGATTCCCTCAGATCGCGTCTTTGATAATTCACACTGCGTGATTGTCACTCGCATGCACGAGCACCGATTTGCCTCCGATGTCGGGCATTTGTCGGCGATTTCACAAAACCTGTCGGCGAGTGTAAAATCGTGCAGTGTGAACTCGGCAATAAGTGCATCGGCTCACCGGGAAAACGCCCGGTATGCCTGATTACCAATCCAGCCCCTGGAAACGCTGACAGCAAAGCAAGTAAGAATAAGTAGTAAAATGGGAAACAATATGTATTTTTACAAAAAATATATTTTGGACAAATTATACAGCCCTACAAACAGGCACAGAAAACAGTTTTGTTTTGGGGGTTTTTTTATCAGAATTTTTTTCTTTTAAAACAAGTGTTTTGTAAAACAAAAATAAGCGGCAAAATGTAAAAAAGACAAAATATATATATATTTTTTTCCCCTGAAATATATATGCATGCTGAACAATAAATAAACTACATTTGGTCCCAAACTAACTAGTCCCAGTTACAGTTTAAATCTGGCAACCCTGTTGCTCATTCTATTATTCTTTAAAATAATACATCTATTTTATTTTAATGTTCACGGATTAAAAAATACAAATTAATTGGAAAAACCGAAGCACCCATTTAAAAAAACAAAAAAAAATTACGTTTATTTGAATTATTATCATAATTTAATTTGTTTGTTTTAATAAAACAATTTTTATCATTTTTAAATACATGTAGGAATGAATTTTAAAATAAATGCAATAAAACAATAGAGTTTCAGATCGATTTTGAGGAAGGACAGTGTGTGACGTGAAAGGATAAGCACACACTTCCAGACAGCGGCACGTAATTATCAGCGCTGATATATGATTATTATACGACACGCCTGGATGCACGAGGCTCGTTCAGGAAGACAAGACATCGCCCAGCGCAGGAGATCAGACAGTTAAAAGCTTCTCCTGCTGAGAAAAGAGAAAGACGCCGTGTTACAAGACAAGGGCATTCATTTTCATCACACACTCCCAACTTAAGAGACAGCGAGGAGAAAAGCTGAAGCTCAAACGCTGGAGGACCGAAACACAACAACACAGCAGAGATGAATCAAGGGCTCAAACCAGCACAAAGGACGCCTCAAACAATACACTGCATTTTTACAACTGCAATTTAGCTGAATAAATATATGCGCTGCGTGTTTCTGAGCGAAGCGTGGCACTGTGTTCATTTATACGTGCGGTTTATGTCAAAATAAAAGTTTGATGGTTTAGCGTTTGACAGTGCAGAAATTTAGACTGCCATAAATAATATTTAATTTTTTAAATAAAATTATATTAAAATTTTTGTAAAATTATATTTACAAAATGTTAAATTATTATTATATTATTTAAATTATTATTGTTTTTTAAATACAAATTAAATGGACATTTTGATTTTAAAAAATGTAATAAAAAATAACTTTAAATTACATTTTTAATTAAAATTAAATGTGCTTTTTCATGCAGCCTTAGAAAAAAAAAAATATATATATATATGTTTCTTCCAATGGCCTCTTCTTTTAGTTGTAAGTCAAATAAGTAACAATGTAAAATATATATATTTCTTTACGATGTCTGAAATATACATTTAATAATAATCCAGAAACATCTGGTCCCAAACTAACTAGTCCCAACTGAAATTTAACTTTGGCAACCTTTTTACTAAATTTAGCATTTAATGTATACTGATACAAACAAGCAAATAATAAAAAAATAAAATAAAATAAAATTTAATTAAAATTGAAATCACACTGTATGTTGGTTATAAAAGCTGCAAACCTCACAAAAGAAAAAAAAGAAATGGCTCATTCTTGTCTGCAGGACGGGTTAGTAAGCATCACTAATGACTAACTCATCAACTGAATAAACATCCACCAAAAAAGACAAGAAAACATCTAAACATTTATCACACATTCACAATATCTCACACATCTTGAAGGGTCACGGCACCATTTCCGCAGTCTCATCTAACACATGCGTATTATTATTATTCACACATTTATTAGGGTTCTGCCTGCATTCAGCCGCTCTTTATTCTCCCTCTATTAAAATGATTCAGATCAAAGCGACAGAGAAACACAGGAAGAGCAATAAAAGACCAGGAAGGAGTGCATGAAACAATAGCGTCTAATCGATGTGCTCAGTATCAGTGCGTAACCTTTATAATTGCTGCATTAAAAATTGAGGCCAAAGTGCTGCGAGCGACGCTGCAGGCGAGCCACATGAATTTTTAACATGAGATGAACAGAAGCTGACTTCAGAGGCGGAGAGATTAGCCTTCAGCTAAATCTCTCAGGTGAAAAATAACACTGAGATTACCATGAAACAGATAACTTGTATCACTTGATTCTTTATAAAACCATTCCTTCAAAACCATTCAGTAACTTTATATATTATACAAACACGCACATATATATATGGGTCAAAGACGTTAGGATGTCCATAGAAAGCACATTAAATGTAAGTGTCTACTTTTAAGGTTCCAAATAAGTTTTTGGAGAATAAAATGTAAAACTTTGGTTGAAATAATGTTACATTGTCATTCAGTGTAACAATATGTATGTAAAAATTCAAACAGCATGCTTATTCTGACGTGCACACGTTAAAATATATAAAAGAATAAGGGAGCATATTCAATTTTATTGTGTTTTAAATGAGTTAAAATTCTTACTGGCAAATAGGCAAAATCTAGGATAGTGGCACATTTTAAAAATTAAAAAATACAACTAATTAGCATTTGACGTGAATGTAATTAGTCTTTTAATGTGTCATAAATTGATTTTTGTTGTAAATATGCCTGACGAGATTGTTACACTGAATGACATTTTAGCGGGTGTCTTCTGTAAATCAGGGGAAAATGTATGATACTTATTTTTTGCTCGGAAAAACAGAAACAAAATTGCAATTAAATGGAAAACATTTTAATT
>NW_015506392.1:654283-661823 GCF_001515645.1 Sinocyclocheilus grahami
CGGGGGGGGGGGGGGGCAACAACAATTTAAAGCAGTATTACACTTATTGGTTTTATGCTTTAACCCTTTTTCGTCTCTGACAAACAAACAAACAAATATATATATATATATATATATACACTCTCCATATACATATATATACTGCCACACACACACACACACACACAAACCACAGCCATTACTACCAAAACTAAAACATAAATGAAATAAAAAATAAATAAACAATAATAATCTACATTTAAAAAATTACTAAATAGATTTTACAATAAATTCTACATTATAAAATAACAATAAAACAAAATAATAAAATAATATATTTTAATAAATATTAAATTATAAACATATAAATATTATATTTTATAAGTAATTATAATAAAAATAAAAATATCAAAGAAATTAATAATTTTATTCATCAAGGATGCTGATCAAAAGTGACAGTAAAGATATTTATAATGTTACAAAAGATTCTATTTCAAATAAATGCTGTTCTTTTGAACTTTCTGTTCATCTGTGAATCCTGAAAAATACAATGTATCACCCTTTCAACATTGTATCAACATTGATAATAATCAGAAATGTTTCTTGAGCAGCAGAGCAGCATATTATACTGATTTCTGAAGATCATGTGACACTGAAGACTGCAGTAATGATGCTGAAAATACAGCTGCGCATCACAGAAATACATTACAGTTTAACACATACTCACACAGAACACAGCTGTTTAAAACTGTAATAATATTTCACATTTTTACTGTATTTTAGATCAAATAAATGCAGCTTTGATGAGCAGAAGAGACTTCTTTCAAAAAACATTAAAAATTCTCACTAATGCGTCAGGAAATCACTAAGCTTAAGAAGATAAATAATTAGTGCAATTTAACTTACATGCACATCTATATTCTTGTCATAAATTTAGCTTTTATTTAAAAAATATGTTAAATAATTACAGTGCAGTATTTATAATTTACTTTAAATTATCCAGACTGATTATTCCTGATGAAATCAAATGTAGACACTAAATGGTTTCCAAGGTTTAGTAATAACTATAGAAATATAATACCATAAATAACTCCTACCTGACATACATTTTCTTAGACTTCTTTAATTAAAGTTCAAATAAAATTTTCCACAAAATTAATGTCATAATGCAGTATTTCAGTGCACTGAAGCATCTCCTCCATTGACTTCCATTCAAACTCCGTTTCGCAGCATGTGATGTATCCAGAGCAGAAGCGATCCTGTAACTATTAATATTTTCATGTCTAAATTGACCAGAATCCACGTGTGTGTCTAAATGTGATGATCAGCCTCATTAAAAAGCTCATTGAGATGGTTTGCACAATTGCATTAATCCCAAAAAGAGCTGCTTATTAATTGCCAGGAGGAAGAAAACAACTTCACAATCCACAGACAAACACATACCTATAATCAAAAATAAATAATTAAAACAAATTCACAAATAATTAATAAAAAAATACAAAAATTAATTAAACATCAAATAAAAAATTAATAAAATAAAAAATTAATAATTAAACATTATATGCGTTTGCTTTTTGATTCTTATTATTTTTTTAGTATATTTTATTTTTATTTAATGACTCAAACAAAAACAAATATACAAAAAAATGTATTAATTAAAAAACATTTGTTTGCTTTTTGATTATTAATTTATTTTTAGTATATTTGTTTTTGTTTGATTCACTAAATAAAATAAAAACAAATAATAAAACAAATTATTTGTGTTTGCTTTTTAATTATTAATTTATTTCTAGTACTTATTTGTTTTTTGTCTCATTCATTAAATAATAAAATAAATAAATAATTAAAATTTATTTATATTTATTAATGTATTATTAATGTATTATTTTGTTTATTATTTTGTGCAGCTAATACTGTGGTTTTTATGATAAAATGCTGATGACGTTCTTTATTTTTATGTCACTTTTAATAAAAGCGTCTGCTAAATTAATTATTAATATAAATGTTAATGTAAATGAATATCTGATTGTGATTGGTCGTTCTCAACATTCTGCAGTCAAATATTTGCATAAAATTGACTGCTGTATCAATATTCATTTTAATAAATACATTTATTAAATTCATTTAAATAAAAATAAAATTTCAGTTTACATTTATGCATTTAGCAGATGTTTTTTTATCCAAAGTCATGTATATTATACCAGTCTGAGTAAAAGCGGTAATAACGTAAAACCACAACAAAGCGCATTTATCTGTGGAAATAAAGCGATTATTAGACAGAAAAACAATGAAAAACTTCAGTCTACAAGCACCTTATGAAGAGCTAGAAGGCCATTATTATTATTATTATTATAAGAGGTAAAATGCAGGTTCGCAGAGAGTGAAGTACGTGGGTACGTTGTGCTGCTGAATGAATTATTTATGCATATAAAACCTCCTCACTCCTGAGAACCATTGAGGAAAGTGCTGAATAAAAGTGCATTAAAATCCTGGATTTGCTGACACAAAGCAAGCGTCCCATCAGGAACATTAGCCTGGATACACAGAGTCCAGCCCCTAAAAACTGCATTAAATGTTAACAAATTCATCCACATGATTAAAAGAGCCATATGCAAAAGAGAACGAGCGAGTGCAATGAAAAAACAAGCTGTCTAAATATAAAGCTGTTGTGGAGTGACACCAATTTATGACTGTCCAGTGTCCACATCTGACATTGGCAGAGAAGAGAGTGAAAAAGCGAAGGCTTTAACAGACAGAGGTGAAAAGCAGCCTGACGGCGGCTCTGACCAGGTGAAGTTTGAGGTAATTGAGTGCACCATGAACAAACACACTGAAAATGAGGTTAAACAGGGTGCGCTGTATAATGTGAGCATCTGATGACTGATAGTTAATGAGAAACTTGACCTCTTCCAGGTTCAGCAAAGTGAGGCTTTTAATTTGGTCAGCGCGTCCCGCGAGAATCAATCAAGCACTGCATTAATGCATGCAAAATCAAGAGAGGAACATCAGGTTTGTCTTTTCATTTAGGCCAACTTTAACAACCCATTGTGCATCGTGCATGTCACTTATATTTCAATGCACATCAATCTTGTAATTATTGGTCAACCGATATTGATTTTTTAAAAGCTGATGCCAATATCTTAAGAGAGCAGAATGACTGATATAAAGCCGATATATATGATATCATACTATTTAATTTTAAAAAAAAGTAAAAATGCATGTACAACACTTGTTAGAATAATATTAATATTTATTTTACATAATATTTACAAAATTAGAAATAAATCATTTGAAAATGAATTATATTAAATAAAATAATTAGAATTAAAATTATATAATATTATATAATAATAATAAACATTATAATAATATATAATAAATTATAAAAATAATTATAAATAATAATAAAATGAATTTGCAAAATAAACTTCACAAATAAAAGAAACTGTTAAAAATATGTACAGACTGAAATGTTGAGAAGAGACCGTAAAGTAATGAAGACGGAGAATGTCTCAACACTGACGTTCTCAACGCTGTCAAAATAAAAGTCCTGCTTCTGACACACTGACCAAACAGAAAAACTTATCAGCCGATGCCAATCTAAAAAAAAACAACAACAAAAAACAATATCAGCCGATATATCGGTTGACCACTACTTTTAATCATCTGAAAAATCAGTTTATAATGTAATTTTTTGAGTGATTCTTATTTAACCGTTTTTATAAAAACAGAATTGCAAGATATAAACTCAAAATCTCTTCTTTTCTTTTCTTCCGATATGCCGATATTTTTCAACTAATTTTGACCGATAGCCAATATATTTCCTTTTGTTTGGAAACAACACCAAGTCTCTCCTGTGCAGAGATTATAAACTAATTATTTTTTTGGTTAGCTTTTAATAAAAACTTGTTAGAATTAAATAAACAATAATAAAGTTATAATGAGAGTACCCTGAAAGCTGATTATAAACTATAGATCAACTATGCATCAATCACTGCATTTTTTTTTCTCAGACAGATGCACTGGTAACCTTAACATTTCATTTGAAGATGTAACGTTAACAGATGGTCTAAAGCAAAAGAGTTGCACAAATTCTGAAAATCTTTTAGAGCTCCTTGTAATTAAGTATTTAATCCGTTTGAAAAAAAAACTACACAATGAATAAATCTGTATATATAAAATTATTTAATTTACAAATGTCATGTTTGTGATTTTTATTCATGCAAGCTACAGCTTCTGACCTTTAAATCAAACCATACTCGTGATTTTATGGCATCAATTACTGCTTTAATTTAATCAGAAACACAATCTAAATGTTATTTGTGTATTTTACTTGTATTTTATTACAAATAGGCCAACAGCGCCCCCCAAGTAAATAAAAGGCTGCTGCTTGCGCTAGTAACTGTTTACTCCACTCAGACAGATGCACTGGTAACCTTAACATTTCATTTGAAGATGTAACATTAACAGATGGTCTAAAGCAAAAGAGTTGCACAAATTCTGAAAATCTTTTAGAGCTCCTTGTAATTAAGTATTTAATCCGTTTGAAAAAAAAACTACACAATGAATAAATCTGTATATATAAAATTATTTAATTTACAAATGTCATGTTTGTGATTTTTATTCATGCAAGCTACAGCTTCTGACCTTTAAATCAAACCATACTCGTGATTTTATGGCATCAATTACTGCTTTAATTTAATCAGAAACACAATCTAAATGTTATTTGTGTATTTTACTTGTATTTTATTACAAATAGGCCAACAGCGCCCCCCAAGTAAATAAAAGGCTGCTGCTTGCGCTAGTAACTGTTTACTCCATCGCACATCGGACACATCATTCTGTACTTGTATTCTCAGATTAAATGCTGCAATATAAAACAGTGAATCTAATCCTCATTCAGGAAAAAGTTGGCTTTAAGAATGACCACACTGCTGACGTGATCTAATCGCTATCACACCCTGAGCACATGTGAGTTACTCGTTTTATCGGCAAGGCATATCGGCATAATTTTTCATATCGGGCCGATGCCGATGTTTACATTTTAGGCCATTATCGGCCGATAATCATTCCCATAATATCATGCATCCCTAATTGTGACTTTTTTCCTTGCAATTGTATGTTTATATCCTATAATTCAGACTTTTCTTCTCAGAATTGAGAGGTTGTATCTTGCAATTCTGCGTTTATATATCATAGTTGTGAGTTGTGAGCTAAAATCTGAGAATTGCAAAATGTTAACTCAAAATTGTGAGTTCATAACTGTGAGATGAAATGCATAATCGCAGAAGAAAAATTTAAATTATAAATTTTATTTAAAAAATTACATTCTTATAAAAATAAGTAAACACTATTTTTTATTTATTTATTTATTTGTGTGTTTAATGTAAAAACTCATGGAGTTGAAGGATAAATAGTAGGGGTGTAACAGTACACGTATTCGTATCGAACATTTTCAGTACAGGTCTACACATGTGTACCGAACAAATACAGCGTTGTTTTTCATTGGAAACTTCCAGTTTTAAATATGGTTACTTTTGATAAGAAACAAAGTCTCATCTTTCAAATGATGTCCTTTTCTCAGGAAATTCAATCAATAAACGCTGTTTTGATGCTCTTTGACAGATCTTCCTCTTTACTTCTAGTTTTAACGTGAAATAAACATGAATGAACATCTCATGCCTCATATAATCGCTCAATCAGTGTTTCAACCGCGGAAAGACGGCAATAAAACAGCTTGAAAACAAAAAGTCACGTAGCATTTAATTTCCCTCAGGAAGTCATCAGTGTCCACAGCTCATTAGTGCGCTATAAATGAAGTCTAGACAAGAGCATTAGACTATATACTCTTTACAATTTACTTTACCTGTTACCATTTAAATAAATATGTTATGAGAGGCACTGTGTAAATGAATATATTTCAACAACAAATAACATTTTAAGTTCATTTAAAAACTGCATTATGTGCAATTTACATGTTTTGCATAAATTTTTTAAGTTGAGTGTTGCTTGTTATATTTAAAAATAAATAGTAATTAAATGTAAGTTTGGGCTCTGTTGCTAACTGTAACCTTATAGTAGCCCTGATGTAAAAGTGCTCACTATAGTTTAGAGCAGGGGTGTCCAAACTCGGTCCTGGAGGGCCGGTGTCCTGCAGAGTTTAGCTCCAACTTGCCTCAACACACCTGCCGGGAAGTTTCTAGCATGCCTAGTAAGAGCTTGATTAGCTTGTTCAGGTGTGTCTAATTGGGGTTGGAGCTAAACTCTGCAGGACACCGGCCCTCCAGGACCCAGTTTGAGCACCACTGGTTTAGAGCATAAGCTGAGGTAGATTTTTAATAAAAAAAAATAATAAAAAGATTTATGTTTAGTTCTCCCCCTGCTGTACCGAACTGTGACATCAAAACCGAGGTACGTACCGAACCGTCATGTTTGTGTGCCGTTACACCCCTAATAAAAAGTGTAGGAAAAATACTTAGAAAAAATGTAGAAATTTATTAAATAATTCACGTAAAACCAAGAGACAGAAATTCAGGCAGCCTGAAAGTCAATTAATAAAGTAAAAACTCTCACTCACTCTCTGTTAATGTTGTGAAAATCTTTTTCATATCACTTACAGATTGAAATTATTTTCCATTTATACTCCTGAAAGCTAAATCGGTCTTCACACATGCTCTGGATTCCTGGAGCTCATCGGAGATTCGCCCGGAATATTCTGATCTCTCTGGAATTACACACGGATCTGGATTCAGCAATGCCTTTAACAGCACAGAAACACATGTTGAGATATTTTTTATGTGCAAGATCTGACCTGCATGTTGTGACGCTGCTGCGTTTGAGCTGCACTTTCTGCTTTATAAGCACAAAACCAACATGATCACAAAGCTCAACGCAACAAACAAACCCAAAGCTGCAGGAGCAGAAGGTGCCAGAAAAACAACAACAACAAGCAGCTCATGAATATTCAACCTTCTGGATTCTAATTCCAATGTTTAAAACCTTCAGAGTCTTTGAAAATCACGTTAGCACCGAAACCTGCAGAAACAAACACAGTTAGCCGGTTATTCACCGCGCCGACTGAATAAATCCTGCTCGAGCTCGTCATCTGTTTGAGTAAGAGTGTGTAGCAGTGCTCAAATCAAGTAATCAATTTCCATTTCAACTCCCATTTAATACTAATCAACGAGAGCGGAGAAATAAGGTTCCAACAAACAGCATGTTTCTATTTCTGAAGGAATGAAATCCATTCATCTTACACAATAACCATGTATTTCCTTTCCCTAGAGCAACATAATTTATGCCAATATAAAATCCTGTACTGTGGTATTTATGAGTTGATGAAAAACATTCAGAAATTATAGAGATGTGAAACGGGGTCAGTGGCGTTAAACACGGACCGCATGACTTCATCCAGACCGACCAATGATGCTTGAGAGATCAGACTGAACCGACGCGCCATTAATAATCAGATAGACCAATGCACTGACTTTAACTCTTTCATTTCTGATACACCATATTATCATCTGATATACAAATTCTGCATTTATTCCGTAAGAAACCA
>NW_015506392.1:662649-664961 GCF_001515645.1 Sinocyclocheilus grahami
CTGCCGGGAAGTTTCTAGCATGCCTAGTAAGAGCTTGATTAGCTTGTTCAGGGGAGTCTAATTGGGGTTGGAGCTAAACTCTGCAGGACACCGGCCCTCCAGGACCCAGTTTGAGCACCACTGGTTTAGAGCATAAGCTGAGGTAGATTTTTAATTAAAAAAAATAATAAAAAGATTTATGTTTAGTTCTCCCCCTGCTGTACCGAAACTGTACCGAACTGTGACATCTTCACACATGCTCTGGATTCCTGGAGCTCATCGGAGATTCGCCCGGAATATTCTGATCTCACTGGAATTACACACGGATCTGGATTCAGCAATGCCTTTAACAGCACAGAAACACATGTTGAGATATTTTTTATGTGCAAGATCTGACCTGCATGTTGTGACGCTGCTGCGTTTGAGCTGCACTTTCTGCTTTATAAGCACAAAACCAACATGATCACAAAGCTCAACGCAACAAACAAACCCAAAGCTGCAGGAGCAGAAGGTGCCAGAAAAACAACAACAACAAGCAGCTCATGAATATTCAACCTTCTGGATTCTAATTCCAATGTTTAAAACCTTCAGAGTCTTTGAAAATCACGTTAGCACCGAAACCTGCAGAAACAAACACAGTTAGCCAGTTATTCACCGCGCCGACTGAATAAATCCTGCTCGAGCTCGTCATCTGTTTGAGTAAGAGTGTGTAGCAGTGCTCAAATCAAGTAATCAATTTCCATTTCAACTCCCATTTAATACTAATCAACGAGAGCGGAGAAATAAGGTTCCAACAAACAGCATGTTTCTATTTCTGAAGGAATGAAATCCATTCATCTTACACAATAACCATGTATTTCCTTTCCCTAGAGCAACATAATTTATGCCAATATAAAATCCTGTACTGTGGTATTTATGAGTTGATGAAAAACATTCAGAAATTATAGAGATGTGAAACGGGGTCAGTGGCGTTAAACACGGACCGCATGACTTCATCCAGACCGACCAATGATGCTTGAGAGATCAGACTGAACCGACGCGCCATTAATAATCAGATAGACCAATGCACTGACTTTAACTCTTTCATTTCTGATACACCATATTATCATCTGATATACAAATTCTGCATTTATTCCGTAAGAAACCAAATAACAATTGTACAATTTTAGTTTTGGACAATATAATATAATATAATAAGAATGATTCAGTAGTAGTTCAAAATTGCCCAAAAATTGTTTTGTATATTATAATATAATACAATACAACACAGTTTTGGGGTTATTTAGATATTAGTATCAGCTATTGAATGAATCAATGAAAGAACGAACGAACGAACCAGTCTTGTCAGTAAATAAAACTTTGGTTTTCGAAATATTAAAATACAGACATAAAAATAGTAATATAATATAATATAATATAATTAATATATGTTTTCGGACAATTTTGAACCACTATTGAATAATTCGTATTATATTATAATACAACAATATAACATTGCATTACATTATATTAGGTTAGATTGAATTTATGTATATATCTGCCTTATTTCAGCTGCCCTGCTGTCTAGATACAGTGTCAGTTATTATAAATGAATAACTAAATACACAAATAAATACATGAAACCAGCCACAAATGCACCAGTCGACCAGAACAAAAGAGGCTCAGAAGAGCAGGGCGTCGACTTTCTCGACAGGGATGTGAACGACTGATTTGAAGAGGGCCGTGGTAACGGTTCTAAAAGAGTCACGTGTCGCTCCCGCAGAGACGCCTGGAGGAAGGTGAACTCCATCAAACACACCTGTAATTAGCCAGTAGCCACACATCCGCCCGGTGTGTGTGTGTGTGTGAGTGTGTGTGCGTGAGCGAGAGAGAGAGAGAGAGAGAGAGTGGGTGCGTGTGAGAGTTTGTGAAAGAGTGTGTGTTTGTGAGTGTGAGAGAGAGAGAGAGTGTGTGTGTGGGTGCATGTGAGAGTTTGTGAAAGAGTGTGTGTTTGTGAAAGAGTGTGTGCGCGCGTGTGTGTGAGAGCATGTGTGTGCGTGTGAGAGAGAGAGAGAGAGAGAGAGTGTTTGTGAAAGAGTGTGCGCGCGTGTGTGTGTGAGAGTGTGTGTGTGCGTGTGTGAGAGAGAGAGAGAGAGAGAGAGAGAGAGAGAGAGAGAGAGTGTGTGTGTTTGTGAGAGAGTGTGTGTGTGCGTGTGCGTGTGTGTGTGTGTGAGAGGGTGTGTGTGTGCGGGTGGGTGTGTGTGTGTGAGTACGTGTGTGTGAGTGTGAGAGAGTGTGTGTGTGTGTGTGTGTGTGTGTGTGTGTGAGAGCGAGAGTGTGTTTGGGAGAGAGGG
>NW_015506392.1:665315-674886 GCF_001515645.1 Sinocyclocheilus grahami
GAGAGAGAGAGAGAGAGAGAGAGAGAGAGAGAGAGAGAGAGTGTGTGTGTTTGTGAAAGAGTGTGTGCGTGCGTGTGCGTGTGTGTGTGTGTGAGAGAGAGAGAGAGAGAGAGAGAGAGAGTGTGTGTGTTTGTGAAAGAGTGTGTGCGTGCGTGTGCGTGTGTGTGTGTGTGAGAGTGTGTGTGTGTGCGTGTGAGAGAGAGAGGGAGAGAGAGAGAGAGAGAGAGAGAGTGTGTGTGTGTTCATCATCCTCCTCCGTTCATCAGCTCATGAACCTCCAGACGGATGTGCTCGCAAACAGCCGTGGGCCAAGCGCTCTGTACAGCAATACAAATGTCAGCGTCCACTGAGCTCGAGCCCTGGAGTATTGATCACACTCGCAGGACATGGCTTCATCTGCGTGACTGTGTGTGTTAACTGCGCAGAGGACGGAAGGAAGGTAAATGTCATAGTTTTGTGTGTTTGGCGCTCAGGGATGAGAAATGGCCCTCAGCAATCAGCGTCCCGCATCAAACTCTATCGAATTTCAATTCACAGCGTCTGCATTTACATACAGACCACATTTAACAAAGGGTAAACAATTTAAAACACTTCAAACCGCCACTTAAGCCTCATTTACATAACTTAATTGAGCAAGTTAGACCTTTCTGGCCCACTTTTTAATTTTCAAGAATATGAGAATTATTCCCAAAAACAACTGGCACAACAAAAAACCAACACACAGACACACACATGCACGCAGTCACACACACACCTACACCTAAACCTACCCCTTACAGGAAACTCTGTTAATTTTTACAATCTCAAAAAAACTAATTCTGTATGATTTATAAGCTTTTGTACCCATGGGGACCTCAATTTAGGTCCCCCACCGTGACACGAGTCCCCATGAGTCTGTGTGTATTCAGGTTTAAGTCCCCACCAGAATATATAAACCTGTACACACACACACACACACACACACACACACACACACAAACAGACACTCAGTTTCAGCAGCGAAGCAGCTCTAAAAGAAGACAGTGTCATTATTCAGCTCAATTCAGATCAAGTTTTGTTCTCATCCAATAATGTCAGTGCAGTTAAATTTATAATATTACTGAATATTAATTGTCTTTCAAACCCAAGTGCATGAACGCAAACACTTCAAGAGCTCAATGTTGAGTCTCAGGAGCACAATTCACCGCATACGAGTTTCCAGAAGCGATCAGCTGCTTCTCAATCACAGTCTGAAGAGAATCTCAATGAGCTGCATTGTGTTAGTCGAGCCTCACACACTTATACTGAAGAAACAGCAGATATGAGCAGCTGCATCAGGCTTTAACTCCTGTATCGTCACACACTGAGAACATGACGCAAGTCTGAACTCTCAGCGCTCGTACCTGCGCTCAATTAAGAGCTCCACTCGACTGAGACGGAGTCACTTCAATAAAGCCTCGGGTTGCAACACTCCTTGTTTAATTAGTTCGTTAATGTGACGGCAATTGCAGAAATCCATTTCATTCTCACTTTTCCGTGGAGGAAAAGAGAGCTGCTGCTAAAGTGACATCGGATCATGATGGAGGTGAATGAAATCTGCCAGAAATCACCACATCAACACTATACCACAGGAATATAACACAGTGGAACAACTGAATACACCATGATAAGTAAATCAGCATCAGATGTCGGATTCATTCAAATACTCTTAAAAATCAACAACATTAAGTGAAAAGCGTGCAGCACACAAACTGCATAAATCTTATAACTTAAGTGAAAGATAATTTCAGTTTTGCAAATATTATATATTTTATACATAAAAATAAAATTAAAAACTAATTCATATTTTATATAAGATATAAATTAGAAATAAATTATTGTGTTACTATATTTTGTTATATTTTATACATAAAATTTAATTAAATTAAAATAAAATAATTATATAAAATATATACAAATTATATGAATTAAATTATTTATAAATTTCATTATATATAAAAATGAATGAATAAATAAACTGCATTAAATCTAATATTTTGTTAATTTTATTATTATATATTTTATATATATATATAAAAAAAATAATTAAAAATTAATGAATAAATAAATTATATAAGTTGCATATAAAATATATAAATTAAATATATTATAATAAATGACTTTGCTAATGTGTTTCATTATATAGTTTATATATAAAAATAAATTGAATATGAAATATTTTAAAATGAATATTAATTAAATAATTGAACGAATAAATATATATTAATTCACATAAAACATATTAATTTTACAAATTATAAAATTACAATTTTTAGCTAATATATTTTACTTTACATTTTATAAATAAAAATGAATAAATGAACAAATAAATTATTATTTTAATATATATTTTATATAAATATATTTTGCTCCAACATGAACTGCTTTGCCTACCTTTAAGAATCAGAGCAGTTGATCTCCCACATATAGAACTAACTGTTTAGCTGATTCTGAAGTTTGTGTTCAGATCAAATAAAGTCAACCCTTTGAGCCAGAGACGCTCTACGAAGTGGACGAGTAACTCGCTGCAACTTCCTAACTCTCCTGTTATTATCAGTGCAACAGGAGGCTGGCCGTCTTTCCCGGGAACGAGCCTGAACCTTTGACTAAACATTTAAACACCGGTCATATTTACACAAAGGCTTCTGTGATTCAAGCCACAGTTTCTATTGTGTGTGTGTGCTTTATGTTTCTGTGTTTAGCATTGCAAAACAAGTCCATAAACACTGGCTAATGAAGGCAACAGTGCATGCAACCGTGTCTTGATACGGCGTGAGGATGACTACGGTCACAGCAGGCCTTCATCACATCAAACAGTGTCTTGTGAGATATATCGAACATTCATAATATATTCACAATGATTCTGCTTGTGATATCAAATTAAGCAACATTGTGAATATTAAATGCCTTTTTTAATTGCATCTCAGTTTTGTGTGCGTGTCTTTTAAGTATACAATAAGAATAAACATTAACTGTTTCAATGTACATCAATAGTTGACTATACTAATTATTATACAAATTTACTGTAGAGTTACTGTACTTAAATTAAGATGTTTATAGGATATAAACAAACCTCTGTTTACATTACTGCCCATTATTTTAATATATTTCAATAAATGAAATTAATAAATATAAAATTGTATATGTGTGTGTGTGAGAGTGTGTGTGTGTGTGTGTGTGTGAGAGAGAGTGTGTGAAGAGATTCTTAAAGGTTCATTTACTGAAAAATGAGGAAACATTTTATTTTACTTTTACTTCTTGCTTGAAACATTTTTAATCCATGTCTTTTTTTAAATTTTTTATCCGATTTAAATTGACTTCTCTCAATGAAAAAAAAAAACACCCATTTCAGAGCAAACATAAAAGCCTAATTCTGGATTATTTACACATTTATGATTGCCAAAAGTTTATACAATATTTTTCACAGATTTTCTAGCCACCTAACCCAGCTGCGGTTCACACGGCTGCGATCAGAGCAAGATGATCTCCAAAGCGGCCTGAAGACAGCAAACACAAAACCTTTCGTTTCTTTGTCTCGTAAATCTCTCCGGGGTTCGATCTGACACCTGGATTCATAACGAGAGACGTTCACATCCGCGCTGTTAGCCGGGATAAAGGCCGTGGCAGAGCGTGACGAGGCTTAAAGAAGAGCGAGGAGTCTCCCAGAAGTCCTGGCTATTGTTCAGGCTCTGGAGGATCAGCACACTTCCACATCGTCTGGAGTTCACAGACAGCGTCGCGACCCTTATAACCTCTCCTCGCCTCGACACCGGACTAGAATAGCGGAAAACACAACGACTGGCAACCGGTGAAATCGGGCCTCTCGTATCCCATTATCCCAGCAAAACAAAAGCCTGCGCGGACACTCAGCAAATTCCAGCGACATTTTATCCAAAGCCGCTTTGGCTAAAGAAACGAGTCTTTTTTGTGTGTGTGTGTGTGTGTGTGTGAGAGAGAGTGTGTGGTGTGTGTGTGTCTGTGTGAGAGTGAGTGTGTGTGAGTGTGAGTGTGTGCATGTGCGCATGTGTGTGTCTGTGTGTGTGTGTCTGTGTGAGAGTGAGTGTGTGTGTGTGTGAGTGTGAGTGTGAGTGTGTGCATGTGTGTGTGTGCATGTGTGTGTCTGTGTGTGTGTGTGTCTGTGTGTGAGTGAGTGTGTGTGTGTGTGAGTGTGAGAGTGAGTGTGTGCATGTGTGCGTGTGCATGTGCATGTGTCTGTGTGTGTGTGGAGGGTTACAGACGCAGATCAAACCAGAGAGACGCGCTGTGAAGAATCCCATCAGACGGGTTTAGGACACAGAAACACCGAAGATCTACAGAAGTACAGTTGTTCTTCAACTCTACAACTGCATGCGTCCGATCCAAACTCAAATACATCACTCCACATCACTACTGCTCCCATATCAGCCACTGATGCAGGAATGACTGAAACATCTGATAACTAAAGTCATGGTGAAAATACTGTATATACCAGAACCTGGAGAAACAAATATCATGAAATCATCTGAAAAACTGGGATTAAACGCACTAATCAACACGAAATAGTAACAAATATGGGCAACAGGGTATGATATTACTCTCCACTGCCTATTTTCTGAATAAAACTAAATAAAATAAAAAATATACTATAAAATAAAATTAGTAAAAATATATATATTTTTTTATTTTATTTTACCTTAAATAATAAAATAAAATATAATGGTAAAATAAAATAAAAAAGTTAAAAGAAAATATTTTTACTGTATCTTAAAACTAAATAAAATAAGTGGTAAAAAATAAAATTATTTTATTTTATCTTAAAAAAAAGAAAATAAAAGTATACAACATGTACTTGTTCCTATATCAATCAATAGTGTGGGAATGTTTGAAAATATCTAAAGTATGAAAAATATATATATACCAGAATCTGGAAAAGTGCCATGAGAACCAAAGACAAAAATATCATGAAATCATTTTAAAATACGTTATAGAGTAGACTAAAGGGCCAATCGCACTAGACTTTAAGCCTGGATTCAGCAATTAATACGGGCAACATAAAATTAAAATAATAATAATAATAATTTATTAATTAAAAAAAAAAATTAATCCATTTAATAAACAAAAATAAATCTATTTTAATGGCACATTTTTTTTATGATACAACTTCTGCTCACCAGGGCTGCATTTATTTGATCAAAAATACTGTAAAAATTATGAAATATTATTAGAATGTAAAACAGCTGTTTTCTGTGTGAGTCTATGTTAAAATGTAATTTATTTCTGTGATGCGCAGCTGTATTTTCAGCATCATTACTCCAGTCTTCAGCGTCACATGATCTTCAGAAATCAGTATAATATGCTGATTTGCTGCTCGAGAAACATTTCTGATTATTATCAATGTTGTAAACAGTCGTGCTGCACAATATTTTTGTGGAAACGGTGCTACATGTTATGTTTCAGGATTCACAGATGAACAGAAAGTTCAAAAGAACAGCTTTTTTCTGAAATACAATCTTTTGTAACATGTCTTCACTGTCACTTTTGATCCATTTAAATCGCCTTCAACGAATTTAATTTCTCACTGATGCCAAACTTTCAGACTGTTTGACAGGTAAACAAATGCATATGCTTGTACTCTTCATGAAGATGATCCCAAAAGAACAAGTTCAGAAAGTGACATCAACCCGTCCAATCAGAGTCCAACTGAGCAATTAAAGTTTGTGAAAAGCAGCTTCGGGCACAATTCAATCTGATCTCGATTAAAATAGCAGCCGAGCGACTCCGACTTCCAATTTACGGGAGAAAGCGCGAGCGCAAGTATCCATACGAGACCGGATCCGGAGACGTCTAATAGCACAAGCAGCAGGCAGAACGGATAAATAACGCGGTTTATCGCGGACCAGACCGGCCCCGGCGTTCAAATAAAGCAGTCTGACTTTTTAATAAATGAGCTCTGTAATACTTTCTGTCAGCACAGCTCGCCGATTCCCAGCGCAGTAATATAGAGCCCTGCCCCGATGTCTTCATATAATGAAGGAAGTGTTCAATCAGCCGTGCATGTGTTCCTGATCCCGCAGGAGAAATCCACTCCGACTTTATGATCCCAGCGTCTCGCTGACACCATAACAAGCCCAGCTGGGATAAAGACACTGCTGTAGATCTACAGCGTTCAGATGCACGCAAAACCACACCGAAGCAACCAGGCCTCGGAAAAGCCGACAGATTAAACAACGACGAGAGTTTTCAACGGGAACACTGGAACACCGAAACCTGGATATGATCAAACCTTACAGCACAGTAATGATTAACACATGATTATCATTTATAGATGATGGAAGTATGTGTCAGACAGGAAGTATACACCATTTTTTTAAGGTAAGTGGTTGCAAACAATTTATTTTAGCTACATTTAATTTAAAAAAAAAATGTTGAAAGTTAGTCAACTAAATGTTTATTTAAATGTAGCTAAAATAAATGGATTGCAACCACTTACCTTAAAAAAAAATGTAGTAAATTCAATGAATCATTTATTTCAGTGTAACAGTATAATCATTCTTAGGATAAATCTATTTATTTATTTACATTAGTATAAATACATACAGTAAGTAAATTTATTTTTGAAACCATTATTTATTAATTCATTCATTCTTGGGCTTATTTATTAAACCATTGTTTATGTGTGTATTTATATTTAATAAGAAAACAAAAATGACAATAAATAATAAATAAATGTATTTATTTATTTACAACATGAAATTAGATCAATAATTCAATCAATACAATTATTCTTAGGCTTATTTTTTTAAACCATTGTTTATTTAAATTTATTTATTTATTCATTCATTCATTCTTAGGCTTATTTATTAAACCATTGTTTATGTGTGTGTTTATATTTAATAAGTAAATAAAAACAATAAAAATATTTACAATAAATAATAAATAAATGTATTTATTTATTTACAACATGAAATTAGATCAATAATTCAATCAATACAATTATTCTTAGGCTTATTTATTAAACCATTGTTTATGTGTGTATTTATATTTAATAAGTAAATAAAAACAATAAAAATATTTACAATAAATAATAAAAATATATATTTATTTATTTATTTATTTAACACGAAATTAGATCAATAATTCAATAAATAAAATTATTCTTAGGCTTATTTATTAAACATTGTTTATGTGTGTGTTTATATTTAATAAGTAAATAAAAACAATAAAAATATTTACAATAAATAATAAAAATATATATTTATTTATTTATTTAAAACAAGAAATTAGATCAATAATACAATAAAAAAATCCTCCTTAGGCTTATTTAACCATTATTTAATAAGCAAATAAATAAAAATCATTATCATAAAGCTTATTTATTAAACCAGTTTCTATATATGTATTTTTTTTTTATTTAATAAATAAATGAAATCAATCAATAAAGAAAATAACTCTTAAGCTTGCTTGTTTGTTTGTTTATATATTTATTTAAAAACAATATTTAAAAAGGAACTGAAATAAATTAATCAATATATAAAATCATTCTTAAGCTTATTTATTAATCCAGTTTCTATGCATGCATGTATTTATTTTTTTATTTAATAAGTAAATAAAATCAATCAATAAAATAATTCTTAGGCTTGCTTGCTTATTTATTAAAAAACAACTCCTCTGATTGTTTATTAAACTATTTTATGTTTATTTATTTAACCTGAGCACTTATACTTTCATATATTTTTTTACATTATTTTTAATATTTCTAAATAATAATGACTGTCATATAGCTACGTTCTTTTTGTTTTTCCACAAGAGAGCTTAAAAATTATTTGAGTTCAGTGCTCCTAGCCGCTCTGTGTTTTCTCATATAACAAAATAATTTAAACTCAAATCAACAGTAAGCCATTCGTTATTGCAATATAAACCTAAATAAATGACGATGCAGGACGAGCTTTTGGGGTTTATTCTGCAATAATGACCCACGAAAATAAGAAGGATTGGTGACAACACAGAATGTACTGTGATAAAGTAATTCAGTTCAGTTCAGTTCATTTATATATATAAATATATGTATATATACGCTGGGGGATATTTGTAGCAATAGCCAACAATACATTGTATGGGTCACAATTATACATTTTTCTTTTATGCCAAAAATCATTAGGATATTAAGTAAAGATCATGTTCCATGAAGATATTTAGTAATTTTCCTACCGTAAATATATACTGTAATGTGAACAAATCTAAAGCGAAAATAAAGCATTGTTTTTGTTTATTTTAAAATGACATTACACCAGCAATATTGCTTTAGTTTTTATTTAGTAGTTTTTTGTATTTTTATTTAGTAGTAATAGTAGTAATAATAATAATAATAATAATACATTTTTGTAATAATTTTTTAATTAATTAATTAAATTTTTTTAATAGGCATTGCAATATATATATAATATTTTAGTTTATTTTTATTTAGCAAAAATAATACTAATCATTATATTTTACAGCCATATAAATATATTGTATTTTCTAGCGTTCGTGCCAGTTCATAGCAGAGTCATAACTGAAGAAATAACCTGAAGTGAAAATAAAGCTGAAACAGCAGCACAATCACATTCTGAAAGCAGTCTCATTTTGTATTTTTCTGTGTTTTGCGATTATTTTCCAGCATTTTAACGACAGTGTACGCTCACGTCAGCCTCGTCCGGCGTGACCTTTACCTGTCAATTCATAATATGTATGACCTTTTCATTCAATACAGCGTCGAGAACGAGCGTTAGTCAACATCTGCCGTCCTGCTCAGAAATCAATCACTCGTGGAGCGGCTTTCCTCGTGTAATGCGACCGCAGGAGGGAAAGATGAATGAAGGGCTGATGGTTAACGCTTACAATCGAGCAGGGAGGCTATTCGATAGTTAACACATTTCTCAACAAGGTTACAGAGTCTGGCGCTGCTATGAACTGCTTCCCTGTATGATATTTATTCAATAACACATTTGTGAACTCAACATGTGCCAACCATCTTACCAAAAGCACTTCACACAAGAGAAGCTTTAACGCTATTAAACCGGCTGTGTCGTCGCCAACACATCAAACCATGCTGCGCTCACGTTACCGTAACTCTTCAACCGTCTGCGCCATAGAAATAATTCAAAATGCTCCTGACTGTAGACAACTCATATTAGCTTATTATGATGATGTCCTGATTTCCCTCAGCAAACCGCACAGCAGCTTTGAAGTGCAAAAAATCATAACAAAAACATGGCGAAGAACGAGAATAGAGCAGAAAAGGTGATTGCGATGATTTCTGATGAGATATGAGAGGAAGAAGAGGGACATCTTGGCATGCGGTGTGTGTGTTCCTGTGTTTTTAACTGTGTGTGTGTGTGTGTTCCTGTGTTTTTCACTGTGTGTGTGTGTGTGTGTTCCTGTGTTTTTAACTGTGTGTGTGTGTGTGTGTGTGTGTACCTGTGTTTTTAACTGCGTGTGTGTGTGTGTACCTGTGTTTTTAACTGTGTGTGTGTGTGTGTGTTTGTGTGTAACTGTGTTTTCAACTGTGTGTGTGTGTACCTGTGTTTTTAACTGT
>NW_015506392.1:674933-684515 GCF_001515645.1 Sinocyclocheilus grahami
TTGTTGGTGTTTTGATCGGTGTGTGTGTGTGTTTCTGTGTTTTTTTTTGTGTGTGTGTGTGTGTGTGTGTGTGTGTCCTGAGTGAAAACGGTGACTCCCAGTGTCACAAAAAGACATGATAATATGTATTATAGTCCAGTTATCAAGTTTGAATTGTTAGATTTTCATTCATGTGTTTTCTGATTTTTTTATAAATAAAAACCAGGAAAATGTATTCTTATAAAATAATATTTATTTATTTTGTTATTTTTACGCTATTTAAATTATATTTACAAACTCTCAACACACAATAATGGTCAATATCTATAATTTACTGAAAACTAATTGTTTTCTTAAAAAAATATGACACCTTGCACTTTAAGATAGCATATAGATTTAGAATTTTACAGTCAAAAAAAATTAAATACGTAAAAACTACCTATTTTAGTATATATATATATATATATATATAATATATTATAGTATTTATAAATATTACCTATTTCTCATTGCTGGCGCAGAAGCAATTTTTTTGCCGTTGCGCCGTTGCGTCGCGCTCGTTCAGCAGCCTCGTTTCGCTTCGACGGCTTTCAGCCTCACCCTGCTTCATACTACTACGTTAATAAATCATTAGCTCATCCATGAACATGATTTCTGCACGAGTCCCGTCGGATTGTGTCGGCTGTGGGGATGAAGACCACAACTCCCATGATTCCTCACTCAATCACGGGCGTCATCAAACTACGCCTTTGTTTCTTTGTTTATTTTGAATACATGCCCTCCAGCGGCGAAAATTACATATTGTGCCTTTAACATCTAGCAGAGTTTTATCACAGGTAGAATCCAACAAAAAAAAATACAATACAATACAATACAAGCATTTCAGTCAAATGTCATTTATGCAACATTTCAAACCTTGCACCCACGGGGGAAAATCAAGCCATGGCAACGGTTTAAAAGTAGCCCAATTTCATCGAGAGAAAAAAACCGCGGACTTGACAACCCTGCATCCAACACGAGCTGCAAGAGTCAGATTTCACTGATCACGGGTCGAGAGGAGAGATGGCTGACAAGATCATACTGGAGGATTTGCTGCTCAACAGATCCTGAGATCAATGACAAATATCTGATCTTCCTTTACACAGAGCGCGCGTGATCTCAAAATCGGAAGTGAAAGTGAACAGCGAGCGCTCATTCAACAGAGATTTAAATACTCCGCATACTGAGAGCGGCTCCCTGTTGAGTGAAAATTATATGCAATTAGGGCTGGGCGATAATTCGATAACGATAATTATCGCGATATAATTTTTCTTCGATAAAACAATATGAAGAGTTCGATAAATGCTCGATATAATGTTTATGTGCCAAAAGCGGAACGAAACAGCGTGACTCATTTGAATCGCGCCACTCGGACCGTTTATCCGCTCGGATCAAAGTTAAAACTGCCGCGCGGCGCGAGCTCACAAGAGCAGATGCGTTTACTCGGTCACGCGAGCACTAAACAGTGCTGTGAGAATCAGTGTGAAGCGCATGAATTCAGCGATGAACACAAATGACTCATGAAACAGGAGAAACACTGTGTGCAACGATACAGTCAGAAGGCTTTTCAATCTACACATCGCCATCATTTACCATGGATTTACTGTAGTAACACTCACTGCACCATGGTATTGTGGCACAAATGTGGGTATATAATAATAGTATGTATTTGTGATTAAGCTATAGCATGTGTGCATTTACACTGAATATTTTTAGACTACTGTTTTTCATACAAATAGGCTACTTGAAAACCATAGTTATATTTTTACCATGGTATTGAGGTGCTATATGTGTGGTTTTAAATGTGTTTATCATGATTTAAATGTTAAATGTTTAAATGCTACTATGGGAGACCAATGCTTAATAATAAAATAAAAAAACGTGGTCAGAATAAATTTAACCGTTTAAAACTGAGGTTGCTACAATTTTTACAGATGTTACTGATTTTGATAATGAACAAATATTTACCTCCGCATCCTAACTCAAGCTACTATCAAATGTGCATTTCTAAGACAAAAAAATGATATGATTATTATTAATATTATTAGGCAACCCAAACCTGTTTCTTGATTTGAAACAATATCAGTCATTAGAACATGCAGAAACCAAGAAATACATTTTTCTATTTAGATACTTATTTTAAGGAAAAATAATGGTCTGGTTTCTACAAATTTCACTTTGGAGCAAAAATCTGGCTTTAAACTTGAAAGAAATAAAGATTTGACATTTATCGTGATAATTATCGATATCGACTGATAAGGGAAAAATTATCGTGATTATATCGGGATACATTTTTTGGACATATGGCCCAGCCCTATATGCAATATTAGAATGTTACTGATTTTGATAATGAACAAATATTTACCTCCGCGTCCTAACTCAAGCTACTATCAAATGTGCATTTCTAAGACAAAAAAATGATATGATTATTATTAATATTATTAGGCAACCCAAACCTGTTTCTTGATTTGAAACAATATCAGTCATTAGAACATGCAGAAACCAAGAAATACATTTTTCTATTTAGATACTTATTTTAAGGAAAAATAATGGTCTGGTTTCTACAAATTTCACTTTGGAGCAAAAATCTGGCTTTAAACTTGAAAGAAATAAAGATTTGACATTTATCGTGATAATTATCGATATCGACTGATAAGGGAAAAATTATCGTGATTATATCGGGATACATTTTTTGGACATATGGCCCAGCCCTATATGCAATATTAGAATGCTTGCGGAACTGGACACAAAAATAGATAATGGTCAGAAATTCAGCGGGAGCGGGATTAAGAGAACAGTCCCTCGCAGGGCTCTAAAACAAAAACGCACACGATGAATGGCGTCTGTAGAAACCAAAAGCCAAATCCCGCACATTTTGGGCGATTTAGAAATCCCGGCCGGACGCATATTTTAAGTTAAAAAAGAGGACATGTCCGGTGAAAAGAGGACGTATGGTCACCTTAACGTACACGCGCACCTGGCTGTTTCTTTTTCTTTACACCAGGATCGGAGCGAGCGGCCATCCTCCCCCGTTTCTTCAAGCCAAGCCTGTTAGTATAGATATTTTGCTGTTGTAAAATAAATCATTATTTTTATATTAAATGATGATTTTATTTTAAACTGTATATAAAAATATTAATATTTCCGATTGTGTTTATTTTGTATTTAATAGTAATGATAACAATAATAATAGAATAGAAGAATAATAGCATAGAAATTAAGAACAATAATAATAAATATTAGAATTGTAAATTATTATTATATTTTTTAATGAAATAAAAATATTTTAAGTGAAATGACAATAGTAATATTTAATTTGTTTTTAGTAATTGTAATATTTTATTTAATAATAACAACAACAACAACAATTTGTGCATCCCTACAAACAAGCACAGCAAACATGGATTTCTTTAAAATTGCATTTTAATAAAAATTGCAATTTTATCAGTCAAAAAAAAATATATTTTTTTAAATTAATTAATTTTTTTTTTTTTTAAATGAAGTTACAATAGCATTTAGTATTAATACTTATATTAACTAATTTATTAATTACAATTGTTAATTAATAACAATAAATTTTTTTAATTCTTAAATCATGCCCTTCTATATGGACAACATTTTAAAGTGTCATACATGTTGACGGATTATTGCAAAAGGCATTGTTGAATTTATCTAATTTCAACCAAATCACACACATTTTACACCATACCACTCTAACTCAAACTTACTAAAAATTGATAAATTTTTATTAATTACTCTTTGTGTAAGAAGCACTAATGCAGTGCACTGCATTTCAGTCACTCCTGAGGGTCTGTTTCAGTTCATAATGCTGCCTTATAAGGGAACGTCTATGTGGACAGTAGAGTCTGAGCGCTTCATCAATGATTAGCTTTATCAGTTCACATCTAATGAGCTTAATGTGCCTCAAACGGCCCGAAGGGAACGACCCTCATTTAAAGTAAATCTATTTCCTGAGCAACATCTGCTCTTTCACTTCATTGTCAGAGTGTAAACAAGCCTGTTATCTGCGTTTACATCAGTGAGCGCTTCAACAACTCTCATACCGTCTAAACCATTACTGAACAAAAACATAAACAACTATTATCTATAGAGAAAATAACTCTTTTACAATATATTCACACAGAAAACAGGTATTTTAAATTGTAATAATGTTTCACATTTTTCTGTATTTTTAATCAAATAAATGCAGCATTGGTGAGACTTATTTCAAAAACGATATTAAGAGCTACTGTAACGCACGGATCTAATATAATGTTACACATCAGATGCTTTTCCCCAAACGTTCACTTAAGACATCACAGATTACGTGTGCGTGAATAATTATGTGTGTATTTATCAGGATCGGGTGACGGTCAGCGAGAGAAACGAGCGGAGAAAACTTACTCCTCTCAGAAAACGTACAAATAACGATATTTTAGATGTTTAATTACTATTTGGAGCATTGGGATGGCTAGACGAGGGCTTAATGAACTCATTTTGTGAAAACCTCAAATTAGACTCAATTTTTTCATGTAGACAAATTCCTCGTATGTGTAAAAACACACCTGGCAATAAAGCTCTTTCTGATTCTGAAATCACTGAATTATTATTAAATATGTATTAATTTTAATAAACATTAATAAAATTAATACAAAATATTTTAAATTATTAATATTATAATAAAATATTTTTAGTATTTATATATTATAGATATTGTAACAGGACTCAACCAAATAAAAAAAATGACCAATGATTTATAGTGACTCTAAACATTAAACTGTAACACAAAGAATGTTACTTGAATCACATTGTAGTTACATTAAGCTTTTTTTAATTTAAAAAAATGTTTTTAAAGTTTCTTTAATTTTAAAAAAATTTAAAACTAAATCTGTCATTACTAAATATAAAAAATACATACTTATTAATATTGATAATTATTATAATAAAATGAATGAATTAAATAATTAATTATTCATATTTAATTAATAATTACAATTAAATAAAATACATTTAATTAATTAGATCGATTATAAAATTTGATATTAAAATTAATTATAAATGTCAAAAATTTTATATTTAATAAATACATATTTTTAGATGTATTTTTATAGTCAGCCGAATAAAAATGACCAATGACTTACACTGACTCTAAACATTAAATGGTAACGTTACAATTTTTAATAAAGAGAATGTCACTTGAATCATGTCATACTTGCGTTTTTTAGTTTTCTAGTTAAACGTAAAAAATGTACCTCATATTGGTCAAATTAACATTTTATTTATTTAAAATAAATTTTTTAATAAATGTATATAACATGTATTTTACTTAAAATAAATGATAACATTATTTATTTATTTTTCCCGCCATATGGCCCAGCCGTCTGACAGCGCTGTCGTTCTCCAGCAGACGCATGATTGATGTGTTTACAATAGCGGACCACAGTTAGTCCTGGAGGAGCGGTTAACTCACTCGTTTCTGTCCCGCTGACAGCGTCCTTCACTCATTCTCTGCCGATTATGAGAAGCGACTTTGTGAGACTTGTGAAGTTCTCCAAGTCTATAGGATACACAGACCGAGCTGCAGTCTCAGATTCAGAAAACATGATGATCCAATACGATGCACTCAAACTTCCCAACATAAAACACTTCTAGCTGACTTACTGCATGCGAATAGCTGATAAATATTTATATGTGGGTTGATATTGGAGTCACTCTGATCTGAGATCTGTGAGATCGACACTAAAGCTGAAGTCATTTGTGCTCCACCGGTCTCACCAAACAAAAGCACAAAAACAACGGAAAAAAAAATGTTTTTTCCACTGAACACAATATATTTTATTTCTGAGCAATATTTCTGAAATGTTTGCCGATTTGTGGGCTTCCCTAAAAAGAAGAAAAATAAAGACCGACATCTTTATTTAACCTAAATCTGTAATTACATTTCATATCATTTAGTTATATCATTTCATATATATATATATATATATAATTTGATTTAATAACAACCCAATTTGAAGCAAAAACAGAATGTTCTGACTAGCTTTGTGAAATTATACTGAAACAAACAGCAGAAGCTCTGAATGAGACGCAGATTCACGCTCTGACAGCAGGAGGCGCTCATGGAACAGCAGTAATACAGCGTTTCCTTGGTTACCGCTGTGAACAAAGTAACGCTTCGCTGAAACACTGCTTTAATGTGAATTATACAGAGACGAGATGAAAAGAAAATACCACGTAAACTTTTCTGAAGACCCCTCAGAAACACATTCATATAAACCCCCAATCAATATTTAGGACTTTCTTCCAATAGATCGTGCATCATGAACAGTGAGTGATCTGCCTGCTACAGTATTTTTCTCTGTGCGTCCGTCTTCGCACGTATGTGTTTGTTCCCATCATTTCGGTGACGAATGTTTTTGAAGCAAAAACAGAATGTTCTGACTAGCTTTGTGAAATTATACCGAAACAAACAGCAGGAGCTCTGAATGAGACGCAGATTCACGCTCTGACAGCAGGAGGCGCTCATGGAACAGCAGTAATACAGCGTTTCCTTGGTTACCGCTGTGAACAAAGTAACGCTTCGCTGAAACACTGCTTTAATGTGAATTATACAGAGACGAGATGAAAAGAAAATACCACGTAAACTTTTCTGAAGACCCCTCAGAAACACATTCATATAAACCCCCAATCAATATTTAGGACTTTCTTCCAATAGATCGTGCATCATGAACAGTGAGTGATCTGCCTGCTACAGTATTTTTCTCTGTGCGTCCGTCTTCGCACGTATGTGTTTGTTCCCATCATTTCGGTGACGAATGTTTTATAAACTGCATCAAACTTCTGTGTTTTGTTGCCAATCGGCCCGTGATCATAAGATCCGCCCACGGCACGCCTCCAGGAGTGTTTACGGAGAAAATCGTAAAGCTGTATCTTTATTTTATAAATCGGAAAAAACTAAAGACTCTTCGGAGATATGAAGGTTGCAATACTAATATATAGGTACTCAAGATTAACATGAGCTTGGCGAAAATGTATGTGTTATGTCCCCTTTAAAGCTGCAGTCCGTAAGTTTTGCACCTCTGTCGCCATCTCTGTTTGAAAACCTGGAATTGCAGCAGTGTGCGGACTTATCTAGCTTGCGTGGGTTGTGTGCCGTCGCGGCTCCAGCGCGGATGAATCTAATGTTTTGAGGAGTATGTGTGGCAGTCAGTCACCGCACTGGTGTGAATATTTACTGTACTTCGCTATCACAGATCCTAGCCTACATCTTGGAATATGACCCAAATAAGAATTTTCACCGTATATTGTCATCTGAGCAAGTAACAAGTCTGCCACGTTTGTTCTGACCAACTGAGGAAAAAAGCATTACCATAATTCTCGCTGCCAATGGTGATTAAATCTAAAGATCGGTTAGCTCATATCACATCAAACCGAATTTCATATTAAAAAATATATTTTAACCCAAAAGGCTAATTATGCTCCCTTCGAACTGGTTTTCTTTAAAATACAAATCTTTGTAATCCCAGGCCATCTGTAATCAGAAGCACAATTATAACTTTAATTTCATTCACATGCGTTTCATAAACACATAATCCTTTATGGATTACAATCCGCCATCAAAATGATCAATTTAATTATTCCGGCTGCTGTGAGAAAAGGCTATAAACGATCTGCCACCTGCAGGATCCTCACATGCGATAGCCTACTAGCCGAGACAACTTCTTTGTTTACAGATGTGACGTAATGACGCAGCGGCATGCTCGAATTTTCCATGAAAAACCTACCCCTACCACTCAAATTAAAAAAACATTATTGTAAGCTAACCGATGTGAATCGGGCTGAAGTAAGGCGATAGTTTTGAAAACACTGGCTGGTTATGTACTTGCTCAAACATTGGTTTCGGATCATTTTTAACCAAAAAAAGTTACGGACTGCAGCTTTAAGATTAGTTAACTACATACATTTATGAGAACTAACAATGAGAATTACCTCTACAGCGATTATTAATCTTAGCAAATGTTAATTTCACCATTTACCATTTTTTTTATCAAAGGTTGCATGCATGCATTTTTAGATAATTGAGATATATATTTATATACACACATATATACAGTGCTGCTTAAAAGTTTGTGAACCCTTTATCATTTTCTATATTTCTGCATAAATATGACCCAAAACATCATCAGATTTTCACACAAGTCCTGAAAGTAGACAGAGGATCCAACCAAACAAAGGAGACAAAAAATGTGATGTTGGTGGGTTTCCTCACGATTAGTTCAAGCTTCCACGACATTTCAGTTGAATTGATGCCATTACGAAACATTAACTTTGCTCTTCTTTAAGCATTCTTTGGTTCTTGGGGTCGTTGTCTTGCTGCATGACCCACATTCTCTTGAGACTCAGTTCTCGGACAGATGTCCTGACGTTTTCCTTTAGAGTCTGCTGGTATAATTCAGAATTCAGTGTTCCATCAACGAAGGCAATCCGTCTCATGAACATTAACATCAGCCAATGTGAGAAAGGCCTTTAGTTGCTTAGAAGTTACCCTGGTTTCCTTTGCAACCTCGTGGACTATTACAAGTCTTGCTTTTGGAGTGATCTCTGTTGGTCGACCGCTTCGGGGAGGGGATCAGCGGTCTTGAATCTCCTCCTTGAATCTCCAAACATGATCAGACTCCCTGTTCTTTAAATAAAACCGGGCACACGCTGACACCTGATAGTCATCCCGCTGATATAAAACACCTCTGAACAGATGGACTCTAATTTCACATTAAAATCAAGTGCTAATCCTTTTGCCACTCACAGATATGTAATATTAGATCATTTCCTGAATAAATAAATGACAGAGTATGTATTTTCATCTCATTTGTTTGATTGGGTTCTCGGTCAACGTTCATGAAAATCTGATGATGTTTTGGGTCATGTTTATGCAAAAATACAGAAAATTCTAAAGGGTTCACAAACTTTCAAGCAGCAGTGTTTGCAACACATGCATATTACAGAATTTATTCATCTTAATGTTAATTTCAACAACACTTACTAATACATTTTTTTAAATCAAAAGTTGCATGTGTTAACATTAGTAAATGCACTTTGAATCAACACGCACAATTAACCCTCTGGTGCTGTTCGGTTATTTCAGACTGAAAAAAAAAATGTTTGGAAATGTTAAAAATCGCTACTTCATCGGAATGGTACGGAACTTGGTGACTTTTATGGCAGTCGCTATGTGACCCCACAAAAAAAATTTTGGACTTCAAAAAAGAGAAATAGTTGTAAAAAAAAAAAAAAAAAGTCACGTGTTGTTCGCGGTCAAAAATGAGTGCCATTGGAAATGAATGGAAAATAGGCAAAAATACAAATATGTTTGTGTGTGTACAATCTACAAATCAGACACAATGCAGAAAAAAAAGTCCACAGCAATGAAGGGGTGACAAAATTTTGCCTGAAAACACTGCTCAGTAACTAAGGAATACACAGCACTGAAAAAATATGGCTATACTGGCATTCTGCACCCTAGATGTGCATAAGCGCTGCGACTCCATGTTGCTTCAAGCACATCAA
>NW_015506392.1:687567-696715 GCF_001515645.1 Sinocyclocheilus grahami
CTCTGTTTGAAGCGTTTCACATTATCAAAGTTTTGCACACAGAAAGATTATTAGAAGCTTTTATTTTTCTCATGATTTCTATCTTATTTTCATGAATGTATTTTGTAAGAATACAAATAGTTAACAGAATAAGCATGTTTAAATTGTATAATGTGCACCAAAGATTTTTTTTCAAGATATTGTTTTTGCTGCTAAATTATATAGTCAGCTAGTTTAATGTCATAGCTTATATATTTTTATTCAAATGTAGTTTTTCTCTGTAATGAGGAAGTGAGTATTTAGTGGATTGTGTTTAACAAAGGGTTTTAAAAAAGAGTGACCATTAGTTCCACAAACACAGTATTGATATTCTGTAGTGGTGTAGAAAGAAAAATAGCGCTGGTGTTGGATCGGTATCTTACACTGCAAAATAATAACTCAAAAAAGATTAAAAGATAACAATTATTTACTGAACCCTTAAATTAATCACAATTTAGCCATAAAAAAACAATTAATCGTGATAATCGTCAAAGCCCTAAAACAGACAATTAAATCGCAATAACCATGACCATTTTTAGACAATTAATCGTCAGCCAAATTTCATAATCGTGACAGAAAAATAGCGCTGGTGTTGGATCGGTATCTTACACTGCAAAATAATAACTCAAAAAAGATTAAAAGATAACAATTATTTACTGAACCCTTAAATTAATCACAATTTAGCCATAAAAAAACAATTAATCGTGATAATCGTCAAAGCCCTAAAACAGACAATTAAATCGCAATAACCGTGACCATTTTTAGACAATTAATCGTCAGCCAAATTTCATAATCGTGACAGCCCTACAGAGCATTTTGAATCACTGGTGTTAAGCTCGATGCCGGTCTCAGAAGAGCTGCTAATGTGGACGGGAGAAGCACAGGATGAACGGAGGCTGTCAGAAGGACGATAAGGACAGCAGTTTGTCTGATCTCTCAGGAGGAAGAGAGCCGAGCGAGTCTGAAAGTGGATGGGGATGAAGGGAAATGCCCAGCGTCTCTGATTGAGTTTGGGCCTGAGAGATCTCGGTGGTCACCGCGGGCCACTTCAGAGCCGAGCAGCTCACAGCAGCCTGTAATGGGTTCGTGTGCTATCAGAGGACAAACACTCCAGAGGAAGGAGAAAGACAGAGAGAGGACTTTACCCTGAGATACAGAAGCTCAAGGAGAACAGGAAAAACCAGCAGGCCAGAAGGACACCTAAATCAGATTTATGACCAAAAGCATTTGATGGAGCTTTAACTAGGGATGCACCAAAATGAAAATGATTGGCCGAAGCCGAAGAAAATGAAACACTTTTTTCACCATTGCATAAATTAAATAGCCAAAATGTGCTTTAAAAATATTTACTTAACACTGAAAATGTTTTAACATTCTAGCAGATATTATACCAATAAAACACAATTTAACTTAAAATTAATAAGTTAGTAAAATAATACTTTTTGGCGATTTTTGAGATCAGGCATGTATTTTTACTGTACAAATAAATGCAGCCTTGCTGAGCAGAAGAGACTTCTTTTAAAACATTAGAAAATATTACAGATCCCAGTCTGAACACTATGTGTGAATGCTATAATAAATGTATTAATAGAGCTGCTGTATTTATTCTTATCCTTTTTATTGTCTTTTTTATTTTGTTTTACAGAACAACAGTAAAATTACAATAATAACATTTATTAATGTTGATGAGTTCTTACTTTTATTTTGGCAGAAACCAAATTATTATTAGTGAGGCTTTCCATCAAAATAAAAGGATGAGGATTTAATTTCTTAAATGTTCAAATGTTAAGATACGTATTTCTATTGTAATTTTACTGTTGTAATGTAAAATATTTCAATAGTAGTATTTCTTAATTTGTTTTTATTTACTTGTAATTACTTTATCTACTACTTTAGTAGTAGTAGTAGTAGTAGTAAAAATGTTTTTTAGCTATATAAATACACAATAAAATGCATTAAAAAATATGATCACAATCGCAAAAATAAAAGTGATTTTTTAACATTTGAAAATGAATACTCTTAAATAGTACTATAGTAATATTTAATATACATATTACTGTATAATATTGTACAATATAAATAATTCAATAGTAGTTTCAGAATTTGTAAGTAATAATAATAATATTAATACAATTTTAGACAGATATATAAATCACAAAATGCATAAATTGATCAATTGCAATCAATTGTAAAAAAAATTTAAAAAAATCTAAGTTTAATGGTTTAACACAGATTATGAAACTGAGACAGCCATAAATATTAGCATTTTGTCATTTTACTGTTGTAATATAAATTATTATTATTATTCATAATAATACAAATGATAAAATAATAATAATAATTTATTATTATTATTATTACTACATTTTCTTAAATAAATACTTATTTGTTTTATAGTGGAATATTACAATAGCAATATTTATTGATTTGTTTTTATTCACAAATATATATGGTATATAATAATAATTAATAATTATGAATAATATTATATTATTGTTATTATTATTATTAATTTACAGCTATATTGATATGTAATTACAACATTTTGGCCAAATTGTGAAACCCTACAAACAACAAGCACAGAAAACCTGGATTTTTGTTTTTTTCACCCACATTTTAAATCACAATTTTTCCCCAAATTGTGCAGCCCTACTAAACGCTACTAAAACACTCAAGCGGATAAACTCATTAGTGGTCCATTCCTACTTAAAGCAAAGACTCAACAGGGTCATCCAGGAAAATACTACAGTAATCCCGCGTCCGTCCATGACTGTCCTCGTGTTCGTTCAGTTCAGGAGGCGTCTCAGGTCAAGCTTTATAAAGAAAGGCACTCTCGGTCCGTCTGATGCGTCCCGTTTCTCACCGAGCGGCTGTTAATTACCCGCCTAAGTGCAGCATTAATCGATTAGACATCTCAGTGCAATATCTCATATCGGCCTGAACGCTCCTGAATACTGCTGGAGGAAATATGAGGCTTTTCCGAGTCACCTTTCCATCCGAATGACAGCGCAGGATAAAATACCTGCAATACAGGCCGTTTTCAAGATGCTCTGAGATCAAGAGCTCGTCTCGAGGAGTTTGTCTTCACCTCTTAGACGGAGGAACGATGGGGCTTCATCATCTCGTTAACACAGCTTCGCCAGCCTGAGTGTCTGTCACACCTTCATTAACCACATCGACCCGCGCACTTATTAAACCCATTCATTACTCCTGCTATCAAGAGAAGACGAGCAGATTCTGGTGCTTCTGCTGGAAGACACAACTGTACGCAAAACTAGTAGTCTACCATAATGAGTGACCCTGAAACTGAAATCTATAAAGCAGGACGATATGATGCTGATATATATACACACAGTAAGGCTCAAAAGTCAGTGAAAATGCTTCCATTGAACATTTATTCTAATGTAATGCAACTAGTAATGCATTCTAATGTAATTAGTCTAGCAATCTGAGTAAAAAGTTTGACTGAGTATAACATGATCAGACTAATTTATGATTGATTAGTCATCTAGAAATAGTGAACAATCTGAAACATTAATTTTACATATTTAAAAACTTTAAAATTCTAAAAATAACTAAAATAAAAAATTTAATATTTAAAAAATAAATAAAGCAAATAAATAAATACATAATCTTTATTTCCAATTTTTTTTTTTATAACTAAAATAAATTAATTAATATTTAAAAATAAATAAATAAATGATCTATATTTCCAAAAATTGAAAAAATTGAAAAAAATAACTAAAATAAAAATAAATAAATATTTATTAAAATAAAATAAATAAATAAATAAATAATCAATCTTTATTTCCAGGTTTAGGGGGGGTGCATACAAAATTGCTCAATTTAATGAATACTTGCACTAGCGTTCAAAAGTTTAAATTGTGATTCTTTTATTTGATCAAAAATACAGTAAAAATTTTGAAATATTATAATGTAAAACAGCTGTTTTCTGTGTGAATCTCTGTTAAACTGTAATGTATTTCTGTGATGCGCAGCTGTATTTTCAGCATAATTCCTCCAGTCTTCAGTGTCACATGATCTTCAGAAATCAGTATAATATGCTGATCTGCTGCTCCAGAAACATTTCTGATTATTATCAATGTTGAAAACAGTCGTGGTGCACAATATTTTTGTGGAAACTGTGATACATTTTATTTTTCAGGATTCACAGATGAACAGAAAGTTCAAAAGAACAGCATTTATTTGAAATAGAATCTTTTGTAACATTATAAATGTCTTTACTGTCGCTTTTGATCCATTTAATGCATCCTTGATGAATAAAAGTATTAATTTCTTTGAAAACAAACTTAATGAATACTTAATTCACAAACAAACAATTATCTGAAGACATGCAGTATCTACTTCTATGTATTTTGGACACGACAGAGAAGTTCATCCATCAGCACTAATGAAGCCGGATGATAAGGGCACTGATGGCAGGACCGTTTAAAGAGGTTATCTTTAAATGTATATTATTTAGCTTCCCCACTAAAAATGAGTCATAATTCAGTTTCCATGATCATTTCTCTGCTTCAGAATTAAAACCACACACACGAGCAGCACAAACTTTGACAAACATGACAATAAACGCCTTCAAGAGAAAGCCCTCGCATCCCTTCATCTCATTCAATTACAGAAGAATTAAGTTATGCTTTACGACGCACCGCAGGACACTACATGACCAATTCCTGAAAATGAACACACACTGCTGTAAAAAAGAGCATCTACAGGATCACGCCGGCTCAGATCAAAACCGCCGAAAGCAGGGACTAGTGAACACACACTCAGAAGTGCACACTAACACGCAGAGAACCTCTAAAGGTTACAGTAACAATTATCAAATCAAACTGTACTTATATTCCTAAAGCAGAGCTAGCTGCATATGAACGAGTCTGCAGAAGCACGATGAATCTCATTTGAAACCTTTCACATCCAGAAGCATGATCTCAGAGCGCCTCCTATAGGCTGCATGAGAACACAACCATCCTTTAACATATCATCTTCGAACACATAAATGCATGCATTTTTCCTGTTATATACACATGCATGCACTCAGATGTGCGTGTTCACTCTTAAAAACAAAGGTTGCATGCAGCGATGCCATGGAAGAACCATTTTTGGTTCCCTAAAGAACCTTTCAGTGATCAGATCTTAAAAGAACCATTTTTCCTCGGTGTGAAGAACATTTGAATCTAACGAACCTTTTTACACTATAATGCAATGGAAAGCATGGACCTTTATTTCTAAGAGTGTAATATACTTTTCTAGTCTGTTAATAACTGTACAACTCATTCAAACTTACTGAGACTTCATTAGCGAGCATTTTAATCAGATTGCATACATTTAGACAGATCAGTGTTTTTGTCATTTTTATTAGTTTTTAAGTATATATTTATAGTTTAAAAAATTTGTATTTAATACATTTTTATTTCAGTTTTAGTTATTTTAGTACATCAAATTAAACTAAATGAAAATAAGAAATGTGGCTTTGTTAACTTGCTGAAATAAAATAAATAGTTTTTAATGTATTTTTTCCAGTTAACATTTATTTTATTTCAAATAACAGATTTTTTTTAATGATTTTATTTTATATAATTATAATATTCCTGAGACATTCATATATAAGATGCAGCTTTACAAAATACAATGTAATTGATGTTTAAACTACTATTTATTTCAGTGTTATTTTAGTATCATTGACGTACTAATATAGTCTTTGTTAATTTATTAAATTAGATTTCATATTTTCTGTTTTCATTTTAATTTGTTAAAATTTTAGGCTTTTTTATCTATATAGTTTTGGGTTGAAGTTATTTTCAACTTAAACTTTTGTTAGCTGCCAAGAAAACATTTTCCACTTTCGTTTAGTTTAATTGTTTTTTGTATATATTTGTACATCAGTTAATGTTTTTTATTTCAAGTAAGGAATTTATTATTACGGTTTTAGTTAAAGATAATAACACCGCTTTAAACATCCTTGTGAGTAAATTGCTTTGGTAAGAAAGCAGCTGCAAAGGAAACTGATGCAAACTTAAACTATGAGTGTAAATTACTGTGGCGTTAACTGCTCTCAGAGGCTCAAACCGCACATGACAAGTGAAGAAAACACGGCATGCACTCATATATTTCAATTAAGATGTCTGACAGATATCTAGAGAGTGAAAACACGTCGACAGGCTCATCTTGCTCCAGTCAAGAGCTCATCAAAGCTGAAATGAGTGTGAAGTCCTGCTGCGAGAGCGGCTCCTAAAGGCCAAGAGCCCCGTCCTTAGACCTTTTCATATACCTCTTTTTGTCCAGCGGGGATTTTCAAGGTGTAATCCCACACAAGGAGCTTAAAGAACGCCTCGCTGACTCTCATATCACACACGCAGACGTGACATTTAGAAACGGCAGCATTGCTTTCTGTCGCCTCTTTCTGCTCTTCACTAAACCTGTCGATATCAATCAGTCTCGCGCCGTCGAGTCACGAAAGGTGACGCTCTCCTCATCGATGAATGTGACTGCTTCCTCCTGAAAAGTGATCAAAACTCCAAAAAGGGTCTCGATGCCACGAGAAAGTTGAAAGCTTTTCCCTCTCTATCGATCGGTGAGGTTCAAAGCGGCCTGTAATAAACACAGAGAGGAAACACAATCTGCCCATTTCCTGAGATCTAAAGAGGCCATTCATGCAATTGGCAGCACAGAAAAAACAGGACAAAGTTGTGGTCGGAAGTTACTTTTTTGTGTTTCCGAATATTATGATTCCATGAGAATGATTTCTGAAGATCATGTGACACTGAAGACTGGAGGAATGATGCTGAAAATACAGCTGCGCATCACAGAAATACATTACAGTTTAACAGATATTCCCAAAGAAAACAGCTGTTTGAAATTCTAATAATATTTCTAATTTTTACTGTATTTTTGATCAAATAAATGCAGCTTTGGTGGGCAGAGAAGAATTTTTTCAAAAACATATAAAAATCATAATTATTCAAAATGTTTGAGAGATGCTTAATCCGTAGAAGTTCATCCAAAAATTAAAACTTGCTGAAAATGTGCTCCCCTCAGTCCATCCAAGATAAGGATGAGTTTGTTTCTTCGTCAGATTTGGAGAAATGTAGCATTGCATCAGTGTCTCAGCAATAGATGCTCTGCAGTGAATGGGTGCCGTCAGAATGAGAGTCCAAACAGCTGATAAAAACATCACAATAATCCACAGCACTCCAGTCCATCAGTTAACATCTGGAGAAGACAAAAGCTGAAACAAATCCAGCATTAAGACGTTTTTAAATAAATACCATAGAGTCCATAATCCATAATAACTCTTCCTCCAGTGAAAAAGTGCATCTGCTGTTGTCTCTCACATCAAAATCCAGCCACATATTTGTTTAGAGCTGTTTAAACGCTGCTTGATCTGTGCAGATTTCTCTCCTGATTCAGACCAGAACACTTTTTCACTGGAGGAAGCCTTATTATGGATTATGGACTCGTATTTGAGTTAAAAACATCTTAATGCTGGATTTGTTTCAGCTTTTGTCTTCTCCAGATGTTCACTGATGGACTGGAGTGCTGTGGATTATTGTGATGTTTTTATCAGCTGTTTGGACTCTCATTCTGACGGCACCCATTCACTGCAGAGCATCCATTGCTGAGACACTGATGCAATGCTACATTTCTACAAACCTGATGAAGAAACTAACTCATTTACACCTCGGATGAACTGGGGGTGAGCACATTTTCAGCTGATTTTCATTTTTGGGTGAACATATATAAGTAATCATGCATTTCCTATACGTTTGTTTTTCTTTTTGGCATCTTATGAGGAAACCAGTACCGTTTTATCCGGGTGCAGATCACACTTTTTCTTTACAGAAGGCTTCTTCTATTTAAACATAATTGCAGGATGTTCTCACGATATGTTTCCAGAGAGCAACATCGCCCTCGGTCTCTCGTCGCATTCAATGAAAAGGCAGAATCTGTCAGAAGATGAGCGCCTGTAATTGACAGCAGTCATTACATCTTCCGCTCTCGTTCCTGAGACTCAATTTAATGCAAAACTTTTCATTGTTCCTTATTATTCCTTAGATGCCACTTCAAAAAGCCAAATAAACCCATAAAGTGATATCTGATATTTAATCATCTACCAATGATGCTGTCGGCACATTCGACATCCCACGCACACGTAATTAAAGGCAAATTGGTCATCAACAATTCCATTTACAGTAGACATTTAGACTAATTAAAACTAAAGCTAATCAGATGGACATGTGTGTGACTGGGGCACATGTGCGCGTCTCAAGACAGACGCTGAGAGTTTCTGGCATACCGGAGCTGCTAGAAAATTAAAATCCTGCACTTCAAGGAAAATGCGAGGCAAAGAGAGTGAAAAGAGAGCTCAAGCCTTTCGTGAAAAATAAAGATTAAATTAAATGTTGTCATCTGACGAGTGAGTCTCATAGCTGTTGAGTAAAAAAATTAAAAAGCAAAGTAAAATAAAATAAAACAATTAAATTAAATTTTTTTTTAATTAAATATAAAAAATTCAAATAGCTACAATTATACAGCACCATTCAAAATAACAAGCCTTTTGTGCAAAATTAAAATTAAATTAAATAATTCTGCTGTCATCTGATGTGTGAATCTAATTGATGCTGAAAATTCAGTTTTGCACCACAGGAATAAATTACATTTTACAAACTATTAACAGAGAAAACTGTTATTTTAAATTGTAATATTATTTCACAATATTACAGTATTTACTGTATTTCTTATCAAATAAGTGCAGCAATGGTGAGCAGAAGAGACTTTAAATAAAAAAAAATTTAAAAAATAATAATTATTAACAATAATAATCTTACAGACCAAAAACTTTTCAAGAGTAGTTTATAAAGTTTATTCATATTTATTTTATTTCATTTATTTTTTTATTTTTTCCTTATTTCTGATTTATTTCACAATGATACAGCTGTTTGTTATGGTTTTGGTCCATGCATAAAAAAAGAGCATCAAAAATTATCTCTATTATCTCACCCGCTGTTATCTCTAGGTCACGTCCCAAAACCTTTCAAGCTGGCGGTTATTAAGCCTCTTATTAAGAAACCACAACTAGATCCTAGTGAACTGGCAAATTACAGACCCGTTT
>NW_015506392.1:696765-700760 GCF_001515645.1 Sinocyclocheilus grahami
CAAGGATCTGTCTTAGGCCCTCTGCTATTTTCAATAATATTAGAATATACGGGATTAGTTTCCACTGTTATGCTGATGATACTCAACTACATATTTCAACAAGACCAGATGAAACTTAAATTAATTAAGCTAAATTATCTAAGCTACCAGAGTGTGTTAAAAATGTGAAAGATTGTATGACCAATAATTTTCTCCTAATAAATTTGGAGATATTACTTATTGGACCAAAAAACAGAACACAGAATCTTTTAGAGATGGATTCACTGTTACTTCCTCTACAGTCAAAAACGTGGGTGTTATATTAGATAGCAACTTGTCTTTTGAAAATCCTATTTCACCGGTTACAAAAACAGCATTCTTACATTTTAGAAACATTGCCAAGTTACGGCAAACTTACCTGTTTCTGATGAAGAAAAGCTAGTTCAGACACACTCTCTCTGTTTAAATCTAGATTAAAGACATCTCTTTAGCCAAGCATTCACACAATGTATCTCATAACCTTGTACTCCAGATCAAATGCACATTATAATTTTTTGCTTGGTTTGAACTGCTGAGAATTTGACTGTTCTTCAATGTTTAATCTATGTTTGAATAAATCCATCAAGTTTTTATGACACCAATTCGTTTTTCTTCAAATATAAACAATGGTGGAAGTAGAAATATTATTATGTAATTGTAACTTTATTATTTAAAATAATTCATTAAGTGTAATTTTAACAAATCAGTCAATTTTAACCTTCAATATTATAGTAACGTAGTACCGACTGACTCATGTACAGTATATTTTACAGCATTTGTTGAGAGATTTTTTTTCCTTGAGAAAATTTGGTATGTACTGTACCTGATATATATCCAAAATAATCGATATTGAATCGAATGCTTGTGAATGAGAATTGAATTGAATCAAATCGAATCGTGAAATTTGACAAAACCCAGCCCTAGTTTTCAGACATGCATTGTATACGGAAAGACCAATCACAACAGACTTGACCAGATGACCAATCAGAGCAGAGTAGGCTTATGGAAGGGAGGAGTTTACAAGACCTTAAGCTCAGGGCCCGTTGCATGAAAGCACTTATGCTAAGAAATCCCTTAGTTATAAGTTTAAGGGAGCCCTTAGTGAAACTTGGGTTGCAAGAAAAAAACCTAAGGGTCAACTTAAGGACCTTAGTAGCCATTTCACCTTAATAAATTTAAGGGACCAAAAGAGCTCCCTTAAGTCCTTAAGTCATCAGCATCTGCAAGAATTTTAAGCTCAAAATGTAAGACATAAGACTTTTTTTAAGACCTGAACAAATAAAAAAATAAAATAGCGCAGTAGGACAATGACTATGGTAACATATTAAACTGTAAAATGACTGTAAAAAGCATGACTTACAGGTTTTCACAAAACAAAGTTTTATATAAATTTTTAAGTAAATGGACGAGTTGTTAATTTAAACAATTATTAATCAATTATTACATAAATTAAATAACAATATAAATATAACTTGTCTTAACTGTTTAGATTTTTATAACGCATTATCTTCTTGTCGATCCACCTGTTCACATTTACAACTGCGTGTTTGCAGCATCAAAACATTGGTTAATTTTCACATTTGGTAAATTTTCCGTCATTGGTCAGCATGAGGCGCTTTCACTGCAGAAACAAAGCGGTTTCCTCTGTAACGGGCAGCGCTCATGTTTATTTAATGTTTGTCTGTGTTTTAGTTGGTTAGGTTTGTATTTCATTATGTTCTGTTTATTGTCATAGCTATTTATACTTATCTATGTTTATTGTGAGATGTAGTAACTAGAGGTCGACCGATGTATCGGTTTTGCAGATTAATCGGCACTGATAGTTGATTGCTGGAACTATATGTGTAAATGTAAAATGTATTTTTAATTGTTGATGATTGTCAGCATAATCTATTGTGTTTATGCTTAAAAAGAGAAAAATATAAATTAAAAGAGGACAGAAAGGTTTATTTGACCCGTTTCTGGAACCGGAGCGTAAAAGTGTCTTAGGCCGCGTTTACACCGGCACAAAAAATCTGATTTTTTATCTGACACAGATCAGAATTTGTTGCACACGTGTAAACACCACTCAATCAATGTTTCAGCTGTGCAAAGATGTAAATATAACGGCTTGTAAACAATGTCACGTAACGTCACATTCACCTCAGAAAAAACATATTCGGTGACCATAAACTTATTAATCAGCTAGAAAAATAAACTGTAGAGAGGGGCATTTTGCTAAATATATGCACTATATAACATATTCATTATAAATTTGACTGTTCTTCAATGTTTAATCTATGTTTGAATAAATCCATCAAGTTTTTATGACACCAATTCGTTTTTCTTCAAATATAAACAATGGTGGAAATAGAAATATTATTATGTAATTGTAACTTTATTATTTAAAATACTTCATTAAGTGTAATTTTAACAAATCAGTCAATTTTAACCTTCAATATTATAGTAACGTAGTACCGACTGACTCATGTACAGTATATTTTACAGCATTTGTTGAGAGATTTTTTTTCCTTGAGAAAATTTGGTATGTACTGTACCTGATATATATCCAAAATAATCGATATTGAATCGAATGCTTGTGAATGAGAATTGAATTGAATCAAATCGAATCGTGAAATTTGACAAAACCCAGCCCTAGTTTTCAGACATGCATTGTATACGGAAAGACCAATCACAACAGACTTGACCAGATGACCAATCAGAGCAGAGTAGGCTTATGGAAGGGAGGAGTTTACAAGACCTTAAGCTCAGGGCCCGTTGCATGAAAGCACTTATGCTAAGAAATCCCTTAGTTATAAGTTTAAGGGAGCCCTTAGTGAAACTTGGGTTGCAAGAAAAAAACCTAAGGGTCAACTTAAGGACCTTAGTAGCCATTTCACCTTAATAAATTTAAGGGACCAAAAGAGCTCCCTTAAGTCATCTTAAACTCAGCATCTGCAAGAATTTTAAGCTCAAAATGTAAGACATAAGACTTTTTTTAAGACCTGAACAAATAAAATATCATATGAGCGCAGTAGGACAATGACTATGGTAACATATTAAACTGTAAAATGACTGTCAAAAGCATGACTTACAGGTTTTCACAAAACAAAGTTTTATATAAATTTTTAAGTAAATGGACGAGTTGTTAATTTAAACAATTATTAATCAATTATTACATTAATTAAATAACAATATAAATATAACTTGTCTTAACTGTTTAGATTTTTATAACGCATTATCTTCTTGTCGATCCACCTGTTCACATTTACAACTGCGTGTTTGCAGCATCAAAACATTGGTTAATTTTCACATTTGGTAAATTTTCCGTCATTGGTCAGCATGAGGCGCTTTCACTGCAGAAACAAAGCGGTTTCCTCTGTAACGGGCAGCGCTCATGTTTATTTAATGTTTGTCTGTGTTTTAGTTGGTTAGGTTTGTATTTCATTATGTTCTGTTTATTGTCATAGCTATTTATACTTATCTATGTTTATTGTGAGATGTAGTAACTAGAGGTCGACCGATGTATCGGTTTTGCAGATTAATCGGCACTGATAGTTGATTGCTGGAACTATATGTGTAAATGTAAAATGTATTTTTAATTGTTGATGATTGTCAGCATAATCTATTGTGTTTATGCTTAAAAAGAGAAAAATATAAATTAAAAGAGGACAGAAAGGTTTATTTGACCCGTTTCTGGAACCGGAGCGTAAAAGTGTCTTAGGCCGCGTTTACACCGGCACAAAAAATCTGATTTTTTATCTGACACAGATCAGAATTTGTTGCACACGTGTAAACACAAAAATACACACGAGATACGCTTGAAACAACATGAGAATCAACATCTTTAAAACAAGATACACTTACTTTAGAAGCAGCTCTGGGTGTGTTCAGACTTTCAGAAAGTAAACCTATCTATTTAAAGTATCTGTTAACAATTTAGTAATGTTTATGCTTAAAAAGACACAACTGTAGATTAAAAGATGACAGAAAAGCAA
>NW_015506392.1:701354-720721 GCF_001515645.1 Sinocyclocheilus grahami
TTTTATGGAGTAACGCAATATTGTAATGCATCACTTTTAAAAGTATCTTTCCTCAACACTGCTGAGCAGAACTGCGTCTTAAAGAAACAGTTAAAAAGGAAAATCGTGCCAAGACTTGCTTTCAGAGAATATACACTGAAATGTATTATTAAAGTATGATTGCGTCTTGTTTCAAGCATAAGTGGTGACAAATACAGATTAAAAGAGGTTAAAAAGATATATAAATCCTGGGTTTGAATCGACAAACATTCAACATCTTTAAATCTGCTTACGACTTGCTTTCAGAGAGTGTGTTATAATGATTAACTATCAGCATAAATCCACATTTTTGTCATGTTTATGTTTAAAATTATACACATACAGATTAAATGAGGATGGAAATGCATTTCTTTCTGGAACACAAAAGCATCTTAAAGAAACGGTTCACACAAATATGAAAATTGCATCGACGCAAAAGTTAAAGATCGTGGCTGAATATGACACGGGTTTGAAACGACACGAGAGTGAGTAAACAGAGTTCATCCTAAACATTTCCAGAAGAGTCCGATGTTTGAAGAAAGAGGCCGACCGCACAGAAACGACTTCCAGCTTATTAATTATTCAATTATCTGTGCGAGGACGAGCGGCCCATCTGCGGATCAGCCCTATTCTTCATTGATTGGGAGAGACAGACGCGGGATCGTTTTACTCCATTAGCAGCAGGACCGGACCCGGGCCCTTTATTGTAAATGAGGGGCACTATTGTGCGATCTGTCACCGAAAGCATTGGAGCCGTCAGGAGAGAGAGGACTCAGATGTCACCAGTAGACGCAGTGTCTCGCTCTCGCTCTCGCTCTCGAGGAGAAGGAAAGACATGCTCATGGTTTCAGAGTCACAGACGATCTGCTTCTGCACATCACGAAACGTCACGACCGACCGATATAATGAAGACTCAAGAAAGAAACAAACAAAAAAGAGAAAAAGAGAAAGGAAGGAAGAAAGAAACAAAAAAGAGAAAGGAAGAAATTTGGTTATCAAATCAAAAATCAGTTATCGTAGCGCTGCACAATTAATGGGAATTCTAATCATTATTACAAATACAGATGCTACAATTATATAATCGTTCACAGGCGCAATTACAAAACAAATCTAATTACATTATTCTGTGTGTTTTTCTTTCCACAGCTTTTCTTACGGGTCTCCTATTGTTTTAGTATAACATTATAATGCCATGCATAGTTTTGCTCTTTTAGGTTTAAAGAAGAAAGCAAAGCAATCTAGAGTTGTAATTTGAGGCGCAGTGCTCTAGAAAAGCATTACAGGTTTGTCAGGAAGAGTGTTTTCAGCTTGTTTATTTTACTTTAATATAAATATATGGCATGAAGTGTCTTCAAACAATGGTGTAAAGCTATTCAGAAAACGTCATTCAATGTAAACTGTTATAATCGTAATTAATATCAAGGGAATAATCAACAATTATGATTTCTGTCATAATCGTGCAGCCCTAAATTATAGGGATTTTTGTGTAAAAAATGTTTTATGTAGTATTGTTTTTGCTAAATCTGGCACATTTTACATTGATTTTATTTACACGGTTTATTTTTTTTATTATTGTCTTTTTATTTATTTTTTTTGCATATTTTATATATATTTTTGTAACTTTTTTCACACTTGTATATTTTAGTTTTTATGTATTTTTACACATTTTTATTGGTTTTATTTTTGTGTTTTTTACTATATTTTTTTACAATTTTTTTTTATTTACATTTTTTTATGTATTTATTTATTTTGTTAATAATTTAAGGTTTTATTAATTTTTTTACATTTTATTTACAAACAAACACACAAATACTGAAAAATGAATTTCCTTTTCTCCTGATGTCACCTAAGCCTAATAATGTTAGTTAAAGTTAACAACCAATAGACAAATAAAGCAATATTTGAGCAAAATCACATTCAGGTCTGACCCCATTCTGCAATAAAGCGCACAGTTTTCACATCTCAATCACCTCCTAATAGACAAAAAAAAATTCTTATTGAATAACTAGTTTCACTCAGAAAAACATCAGATCACAAAGTTCAGTGTTCGATATCACACGCTATATCAGTTCCTGGCCAATAATCACACATCTGGAAAAGCCTGGCGAGAAATCTGATCCACAGTTTAAAAAACAATATTATTATTAGGTATCACGAGTCCTTTGATTCTTAAAGTGGCTCAAAAACACTTAAATAGATGAGAAACTAAATCCGCTGCTCATCTGACAGCAATGAAGAGCTCAAACTCGCAGCTATGATCACAGTCTGATGCACCTGTTTTATTACAATTCATCTCCAAAGGTCTGTTATAAAGCACTTCTCGCAAAACCACACGGTGTTTTCTCATTAGAGGAACAACACTGACCTCCAGTGGCTGCAGACAGACATTCAACCAGAAAAAAATTTATAATTTTTAGAGCAAAATGAGACAAAAACGCTGATTAGGAAAATCATTTTAGGAGCACACACAGACAGATCTGTCAAATATGATGAATGTAATCAAGGCAGACTGAATAATAAGGCTGAGGTTGATGGGATAATACCAGTCCTTATTCACAGACAGTGAATGGCGTAGTTTGAAAGCTCACACATGCATGTGTAAATACTGCTAAAACACCAATGCAAAAAGAGCTACAGTTGTACAGACGTGCTCGATCGCTCAATGAGAGAAGAGAGCGACAGAGAAAGAGAAAGGAGTCGCTCGCGTAAAAAAAACCAAACAGTGAAAATGGCTAAAAAACACAAAATCCTCTCTCCTTCTGTCTGGATCCTCTGACCATTTCAGCACGCGAGCAAAGAAACGCTACACACATAAGATGCACATCTCAAACTAGTCGCCAGGTTAGATTTCTACTCATACAGAAATCTAATATATGACATACATTACAGAGCCCTAAATCAAGAGTCATGTTGCAACATATATATTAACTATAAGGTGATATATATCATTTTCACAGATCAGATGAAGATATAAGTTTATAACATTTGCACGTTTTACTATGGGGATTTAATAAATGCACATATGTTAATATCTATATGATGATTGTTTTTTAGGTATTATATGTAGCACGCAACCATATACAGAGTGTGAACAATGTATATTTTATTTATATGTGCAACTATTAAAACGATATATATACAAAAAATCTATATATTTTAACTTTTTGTTATTTTTGCATTTCTTATTACACTTTTTTTTTTTATGTGTATTTTTTTATTAATTTTTTACGGATTAACTGAAATTAATTCCCTTTTCACCTGGCGTCATGTTTTTGTAATAATTTTTTTAATACATCTATCTTTTTTTACTCATATAATAACATGTATTTTGACAGGTTTTAGGATGGATATACATGCACATGACATATTCGTCCAAAAATGTATTACACATTCATAAACATACATTTGTATGGGCTAGATATGTTAATATATGAAACTGTTCAAGTTCCTAATTTCATACGTGTTTTTACTTCATATGACAATATTTAAAATGGAAACATGCATACATATATATATATATATATTATTACATATGCATATGGGTATTTTAAGCGTGATTCACCATTCACCAATCAGATGCATTTCTAAGCAATTCATGGATATCACCGAATCAGCTGACAGAAATTCAACAAATAATCAGCCTTGCATGACATAAAACTGCCATCGTTCACAAAAAACCTACAGATTCTGAATAATCACATGAGCGCTGCTCACAGCAGATGAGCAAAGTGTTGTAAACTATATTAAAAATGTATTTTTAAATGCATCCTGTTTAAAGCAGCACCGCTAAAAGAGAACAATCCACACAAAGCCACTAATCAGCCTCAATGACAAACCAGTGCTTGATGCAGAACTCATCTCTTATGCGTAAAGTGAGGGTCTATGCACGTACCAGTTTGTTCTCCTGCATGTAGATCCTCTGTAGTTTGCTGCAGCCCTGCGCCAGCGCCACCAGACCCTCGTCACTGATGCTGTAGCACTGGCCGAAATGCACGTCCTTCAGCTCTTTGCAGTGTACAATATTATTATTAGGTATCACGAGTCCTTTGATTCTTAAAGTGGCTCAAAAACACTTAAATAGATGAGAAACTAAATCCGCTGCTCATCTGACAGCAATGAAGAGCTCAAACTCGCAGCTATGATCACAGTCTGATGCACCTGTTTTATTACAATTCATCTCCAAAGGTCTGTTATAAAGCACTTCTCGCAAAACCACACGGTGTTTTCTCATTAGAGGAACAACACTGACCTCCAGTGGCTGCAGACAGACATTCAACCAGAAAAAATTTATAATTTTTAGAGCAAAATGAGAAAAAAACGCTGATTAGGAAAATCATTTTAGGAGCACACACAGACAGATCTGTCAAATATGATGAATGTAATCAAGGCAGACTGAATAATAAGGCTGAGGTTGATGGGATCAAACCAGTGCTTGATGCAGAACTCATCTCTTATGCGTAAAGTGAGGGTCTATGCACGTACCAGTTTGTTCTCCTGCATGTAGATCCTCTGTAGTTTGCTGCAGCCCTGCGCCAGCGCCACCAGACCCTCGTCACTGATGCTGTAGCACTGGCCGAAATGCACGTCCTTCAGCTCTTTGCAGTGTTCGCCCAACTGCACAAAACACACAAACATGCATTCGGGTCAGTACAGCCATACGACTGGATACAACAAAGCTTCACAAACTTTTTTTTTCTCCATCAGCCGAACCCCTATGAGCCACCATAATAGATCAAATATTATAACAGATAAAATAATAAAATAAAATTTAGCAACACATTCGCATGTTGACGGTTCTCTTACACCGATCAAATTCAAGTCCTTTTAAGGTGCATTTTTATGCAACTAACAGTTGTGGTAAATTACATATCAGAAGTTGCATATGCAGATCTGCACTGCTTTGCTCAGATATATTTGTTTTGATTTTTATAAATACACTATGCAATATTAATTAGTAATTATATAACATAGTAAACAATTTAATAGATTATAGAGTATTCTGCAATTACAGCCAAGCTGTATAAAGCGTAAGCATCCTAACCATATTATCCTATGTTATCTAAAACATACACTGTTTAGTCAGAGAGTGACTTATTATGAAAGCAATGCAATTACAATTTCAAGCACTTTAGCCAAACAATTCAAGCACTTTTCAAAACTTGAAAATATGGAAATGCAAGCATTTTCAAGAATCCCCAGCACCCGTATGAACCCTGCTAGTTAATGGTCACATGCAGCAGGTAAACAAAAAATTGATTTTTTTGTGTGTGTGTGTATAAGTGTTTTCATTTGAAATATTTTTACAAATATTTTTATTTTAAACATTTTTTAAAATATTTTATTTTTATTATTATACCATTACCCTGACATGAAACTACACAGACCATAACATGATAATGATCATACAACAACAAATAAGAATATCACATAAAACATGGATGGAAATGGTGCTTTATTTGCAAATCTTCACTTCCTGGGAAACTGGTGCTGAGGATTAATAAGTAGATTACTTGCTTTTCATCAGTTGTAATAACAAATGCTGTTATGTGACTTTTTTGTCACGCTTTCAGGAAATTAGTTTCTTTCATATTTTATGAACACGTTTTCTTATCAAATAAAAACAAATATCCTCCTGAATGAAGTGCATAAGTTTTTAATGTGCATTTTACGATTTTCCAGTGTTTTTTTAATGCAATATCCCAAAATTCACATTAAAATATGCACATAGAAACATAGCTGTTAACTCATAAGCACACATATATTTATCCCACGCATCCATCACGTGACTTTAGATCTGTCCATGACGGCAGCTCACCAGTTTGAGAGCGTGGTCAGTGAGTTTGTCCTGGTTGCCGACATGCACTTTCTGCAGGAGCGGGCAGTGGATGGCCACGGTGCACAGAGACACGTCGCTGAGCTGCTTACAGCGGTACGCCGTGTATTTGATCAGACCGGGACAGTTAGACGCCAGAGAGCAAACGCCGTGATCCTGAACGTTACGGCAGTCGGAGATGTTGATCTCAGTGACGTTCTGCCTCCGGGACGCGATCTTCACCAGGAGGTCGTCTTTAACCTGTGCTCACACAGACAACACATCAATGTTATCTTCATATTATTATTATTATTATTATATGTGACCCTGGACCACAAAACCAGTCATAAAGGTACATTTCTCGAAATTGAGATTTATGCATCAGCTGAAAGCTGAATAAATAAGCTTTCCATTGATGTATGGTTTGTTAGGATCGGACAATATTTGAAAATCTGGAATCTGAGGGTGCAAAAAAATCTAAATATTGAGAAAATCATCTTTAAAGTTGTTCAAATGAAGTTCTTAGCAATGCATATTACTAATCAAACATTAAGTTTTGATATATTTACGGTAGGAGTGGAACTAAATATATACTATATATCTTCATGGAACATGATCTTTACTTAATATCCTAATGATTTTTGGCATAAAAGAGAAATGTATAATTGTGACTCATACAATGTATTGTTGGCTATTGCTACAAATATCCCCCAGCGACTTAACACTGCTTCTGTGCTGCAGGGACACAAATATCATTTATAAATTTTTTGAATTAGCTTTTATTTTTTCCATTTTAGATTTTAGTAATTTTGTTTTGTGATTGTGATGTTTAGTGATTTTTGCTTTTGTCATTTTATTAGTTTTTTTATACATTTCCATTTAGCTTTCATTTCTATTTCGGTTTTAGTTTGAGTGATTTTACTACTTGCACTTAAATTTCAGTTAGCTGTCAAGGTAACACTTTAGTTTTTTTGAGCTAATATTTGTTTTATTTCAGCTTTATTTTAATTAAATTAAAACTATTTTTATTAGTTTTAGTAAACAATAACTTAGTAAACAATAACTTGCTGCATAAAAATACAATAAAGCTTTCAGCTATAGTTCATAAAAAAAATTAAATAAAAAAAAAACTATTTGCGTAATTAGGGATGCATGATTTTTTTGCGATTTAAAATACAATTTTCTTTTTTAAATCCAGGTTTGCTGTACTTGTTTATAGGGCTGCACAATTTGCCCAAAATTATAATTATTTCTTATTAATAACAAAATAAAAACCAAAATAAATGTTACTACTGAAATATTTCAGTGTAAAATACAAACAAATTGAGTATTTAAGAAATATAATAATAATCACAACTGTAAAATTACCATGCTAATATTTTTTCCAATATTAAACCACTGAACTTTTATTTTGACTGAAAACTGCAGGAAGCCTTTTTTTTTTTGCCAAGTGCTTTTCATTACAAGTTTGGGAACATGGTTGGTACACGTTGAGTTCCCAAATGCTTTTCTTTTGATTAATCACGCAGCTCTAATAGTTATGCACACACCACAGATAATTCTATAACTAACACCGTTCTATAAATAAGAGATAAGCACAAACCTGCTGGAGGCCGCTGAGATCAATCTGTTTCCAGAACTGGAAGTCTAAGCAGAGATCGCGCCAGTACTTACAGACCAGAGAAGCACCCAGACATCTCTCCTTCACCGACAGGTGAGAAAACACCTGAGAACACATTTCACATGGGGTTCATCGACAGCTCATCTGTTCAAATGCATGAATGAATCAAGATCCGTACTGAAATTAGGAAAAAATATTGAATCTGAGGATTTCAGCAGCAGGTTTATATCATGCTGCTCATTACTTTTGTACAAAAAATAGTTCTGGTATTGTGTTGGGGCACTAATTGATGTCCAAGCCACTGGTTTAAGGCAAGACAAATAACTAATACATATACATACATATATATATATAACCATACTTCCCCAGCTAATTGATTACATTAAGAATTGCAAACATTGATTGTATTGCAAATTTTCTGAAATGTTATGTTTAAATGCATTTGAACATCGGATAAATCCAGGTTAAAATTCTTGATTGTGTTGATATATTTAGAGTTAAAGGTTCTTCCGGAGGGGATTATGGATTTCTCTTTTTATCACTCCATAAATCAAAAACAAAATGTGTGAAATACACATTTTCACCATGTCTTTAGGTATAAAATCAGGTGAATGATATATGATCCAACCCTCAGTGAAAACCTTCAGAATATAGAGAGGAATAAAACTGTAAAGTCTGGTGCAGGTAAGTGCTGCTGAAGTGGAGAGAAAAAAAATTCGGCATTTAAAAGATATGTATTATATATTATATTTGAATACCACAGACACAAATAGATAAAGTGCATTAATAAACACTTAAATGTGTATTTTGGATGTTATGACATAAAAGACATGTTATGAAAATATTATATATTATATTTGAATACCACAGACACAAATAGATAAAGTGCATTAAATAAACACTTAAATGTGTATTTTGGATGTTATGACATAAAAGACATGTTATGAAATGCCAAATATCTCAAAATCTGTGACCAGTGCATGAAAAAAAACATGCTTTTGCTGTAATGTTTGAGACGTTTTTAACTCAAATACGAGTCCATAATCCGTAATAATGCTTCCTCCAGTGAAAAAGTGCATCTCCTGTTGTCTCTCACATTAAAATCCAGCCACATGTTTGTTTAGAGCTGTTTGGGCTTTCTTGACCCGTGCAGATTTCTCTCCTGATTCAGACCGCTTTTTCACTGGAGGTAGAGCTATTATGGACTCGTATTTGAGTTAAAAATGTCTTAGTGCTGGGTTTGTTTCAGCTTTTGTCTTCTCCAGATGTTAACTGATGGACTGGAGTGCTGTGGATTATTGTGATGTTTTTATCAGCTGTTTGGACTCTCATTCTGACGGCACACATTCACTGCAGAGCAAGTGATGCAATGCTACATTTCTCCAAATCTGATGAAGACACAAACTCATCTACCTCAGGACATTTTCACTGAACTATTCCATTAAAGAAAGTCACAGACCTTGAGCAGTATCGATGAGGGCAGCTGGTTAATGTGGGACGTGTCTGTACTTTCAGCGCTCTTTGCCTCCTCCGAGCTCTCGTTTTGGGACAGCTGACAGCAGCAGGAGGAGGAAGAGGAGGAAGAGGAGGTTGCGGCGGAGCCCGCGTCTGTATGCCGCCCCGCGCCGGAGCCATCCTCCTCTGAAGGAGAGGAAGAAGAGGAGGATGAAGGCAGCGAAGGGAGGAGGCACCGGCTGTCTCCTCGCTCCTCTCCGTTCTCCATGGTCTCCTGGAAGGCACAGCGAGGCTGCTTGCGGGGCGTACACCGCTGCAGCTCAGCACACTTGCGCTTGCACACCATTTCCGAATAGTCCGCGGCACAGAACAGCGCCGGGGGCCCGATCAGCTTGGAGAGCAGACTCCGACCCTGGCCCTCCCAAACGGCCAGCTCTCCCGGAGAGAGGAGGAACTTGGCGCACTCCTCGGGCGAGTTCAGTGACACGTAGCGCTCGGCGAGTTTGGAAGCCGCTGCCACCGCGCTCTCGAAGGGCCAGTCGTCCTCAACGCTCCCGCTGGTGCCGTGCACGATGAAGCACAGCATGCAGGGACCCTGAAGGAAGCAGTTCCTCCTCCTCTTCTTCTTGCGCAGCTTCCGTGATTTCTTCTTCAGGCTGTAACCATTTTTTGAGAGAAAATGGCCCATATAGATGATTCACGGCGACTCTGGGGAACGAGAGAGCAAATTACAAACAGAAAATGAGACCGTATACAAGCAGTAAAAACTGCTTGGTTGAAGTCATATTTACAAGTTTACTTCATTTTTGTTACATTAAACAAATCAAATAGCAACGGCTGGAACTGTAAAATATCTGCTACTAGTGCAACATGACATGCAGACATAAATGTATTTATCAAAAATATATTTATCCCACAACTTAATTTGCTGCATCATCATTATATGCAAAATCATGGCCAGGTTGGACTAATTTGATTCAATTAAAACATGGCCACGATTTACTAAACCAAGGGAACAAATTAACACAACATGGCCTTGATTTACTAAAACGAGAGAATGAATTAGTTACTAAAGCAAGGCCACTGTTTACTAAAACAAGGGAACAAATGAACAACATCACCTCAATTTATTTAAAAAAAACCGAACAAATTTGTATAACATGGCCTTGTTTTATTAAAATGAGGGGAAGAATTACTAAAGCAAGGCCACGGTTTACTAAAACGAGCGAACAAATTTACAAACAAGGGAATGAATTAGTGCAACATAGCCACGATTTACTAAATCAAGGGTACCAATTAGTACAATATGCACAATATACAATATTAAACACTTGGTTGCGCTTTATATTAAGTGGCCTTAACTACTATTTACTTACATTTTGATTAATCATTTGGTACAATGCACTTATTGTGTACATGTTTTTTTACATTGTATTTATATTTTAAAAATACCTGCATGTAATTACATCTGTAATTACACTGTTGACCCATCCCTTACACCTTAAACCTACCCATACCACCAAACCTGTCCCTAACCTCACCCGTATCACTATCCTAACCCTAACCCTCAATAGCAGCAAGTGTTTTGCAATACAATATGAACACGATAAGTACACTGTACTTATTTTATGCAAGTAAGGCCACTTAATATAAAGTGGGACCAAAAACTTTTCTGTATTGTTTGACGTGTTAGTTTAAGTGTTCGCAGGTTCACAATATGTAGACATTTAAATAAACCAGCACAGCATGTCAACTTCTGATTCAATCATCCAATAGAGTGAGATTGGGGCGGGGCTATCAGTTTGAGTGACTAGTGGCAGACAGGAGGCGTGTTTGGGAAACATGTTTGACAACAGTCATTATTTATGCAGTTCAGTCTGATGACAGGACAGGGGTCAGCTGAATGAAGCTTCATTATCGCTTCTAAATGAGTGACATTTACTGCAGGCATCAGATTGAAGAAGCATCTTTTGCTCTGAACAGCAAATGTGCACTGAAAATTAGATTTTGACTCAGTTACATCTACACAAAACCATATCAAAGTATATTTGTGGCTGGTGCATCACGGTTTGAGCACTAGTTACTCCAAGTGCCTCAAAATCATTCTGACAGAACAATGAAAAATGAACTAGACACTTGATCCAGAGGAAACAAGGAAACACACACAGAAGTCTTACAAATGATTATATGAACAAACTACTGCACCAGCATGAGGCAGAGGAAGACCAATACTGAATGTCCATCTACTAAGTTAGCAAATGAACAAATGTAACCAATGTAAATACCATGAACATTTAATCCATTCGTACTATGGTCTATATCTATACCATGGTATCACCACAGTACTTTCTGCATGGATAACGAGTATATAGGACAGCAGGGCTGCATTATATGTCTCAGATATCAGGTATAATGTGTGAGTGAAGCTCTGTGCTGCTGTTATCTCTCAGCAGGAACCGTATAAACATTCACAAACAATGAAAGCCACTGTACGGAGCCACTGAGTGTTGTTGTGTTTCATTGAGTGATAGCGGCGGACGACGCCATTAAACTCCCTCGTGAGAAAAGAAGCAACACCGAATAACTGTCATAATAAAACCTCCCAATCCTCACCAGCTCCCGCGGCCCTCAGCACCTCCTTCCCGCGCTCTCATAATCCGCGAGACACAGAAACAGAAGCGAACAGACGCGCTCTCGCTGTGTCAAGCTGCTACAATGTTTCAAAACACTTCCGGATTTCAAATAAAAGAGGAAATCCCGCCCACGGCTCCAGATGAGAACGGGCGTTCATTGGCCAGATTTCCTGTCTGTATGGACGCGATGGCCAATCATCTGTGCCTTAAAGGGAACACTTTATATACAGCTATAACATTTGTAAACACTCTTGATGCGAATGCATCAGTGTTGCCAGGTCCGCGGTTTTCCCGCGGAATCGGGCTATTTTAAAGGGGTCATATGATGTTGCTAAAAAGAACATTATTTTGTGTATTTGGTGTAATGAAATGTGTTTATGTGGTTTAAGGTTCAAAAACACATTATTTTCCACATACTGTACATTATTGTTTCTCCTCTATGCCCCGCCTTTCTGAAATGCATCGATTTTTACAAAGCTCAGCTGTGATTGGCCAGCTATCCAGTGGGTTGTGATTGGCCGAATACCTCAAGCGTGTGACGGAAATGTTACGCCCCTCACCATACTGTGCTGCCCTGTCCGGCCGGAGACGAGACAAAAACATAAAACCCATTATAAACCAGGCATTCGTTGCATCCAGTGGGGACATAATTATTCCGATCACAAAAATCACACGAAATTTGCATCCTTATTTTTATCTCATGTAGGCTATTGTAAAATTATTTTTGAAATAGGCACTGAGGTCCACCCTATGTTACCCAGGTCCACTCAATTTAAAGTGCCCCTATTATGGATTTTTGAAAATTACCTTTCATGAAGTGTAACACAGCTCTAAGTGAATGAAAACATCCTGCAAAGTTTTAAATCTGAAAGTGCACCGTGTATAGAGTTATTGTCTCTCAAAAGAAAGAGTCAACTCGGAATCATTTAAACGAGTTGACGTCAACATCAAACATTAGCATATTTATGCCCGCCCACTTATTAGTCTTTTCATGTTGGTCTAAATTAAAATGCAAATTCATTTTTGCCACTAGGTGCTGCTTTTGGAGCGGTAAAAATAGAGGTTTCCTCTGTAACGCTGTACACAAAGCAGCACTGCGCTCACAAACGCTGCTTTATCAGGCGTTACAGGCATGATGAAATGAAAATGAGAACAATCGGACCAAGACTGGTCTTTAGTCATCGTCCCATCCATCATACCTGAGATCCCGTTTCTATTGGTTGAACTTCCCAACGATTACAAATTGCATTGGAAAACACCGCATCATCATCATCGCAATCGGATCTTAGATGTTCAAAGCAGCATGTAATATCACTCTAAAGCCTGGAATACACTTATACCCCGATTTACAGTCTGGAGAAGTCCACGCAATAGTTGTCGAAAGTCAGAGCCAGTCTGCAGAGTTGAGTCATCGGATTTCATAGAAAATTGCGTAGTGTATAATGGTTATGATGTTTTTAGCTTCAGACTTTGATTCCATCCAGTCGGAGGAGATCAACATTTTTTTCAGCCAATTTTGAACCATGTTTTCATTTGTCATGCATCTGCAACAAGGCGCACACTTCTGCATGAGTTTGTTGTGATCGGAGTGACTTTAAGTCTGGTAGTGTGTGATCCTCAGTCGTGTAGTGTATGATGCCCAGTTTTAACTTTGTGGCTGTTTACGAAGTCAGTAAGTGTATAATGACTAGCGTTTTAAAATCTGTTCCATGCCGTAATACGCTACTTTTAAAATCTGACCAGATTTTAAAACACTAGGCATCATACACTCACCGACTTTGTAAATAGTCACAGAGGAAAAACTGGCCATCATACATACAAAGTCGTTCCGATCACAAAAATCACACGAAATTTGCATCCTTATTTTTATCTCATGTAGGCTATTGTAAAATTATTTTTGAAATAGCCACTGAGGTCCACCCTATGTTACCCAGGTCCACTCAATTTAAAGTGCCCCTATTATGGATTTTTGAAAATTACCTTTCATGAAGTGTAACACAGCTCTAAGTGAATGAAAACATCCTGCAAAGTTTTAAATCTGAAAGTGCACAGTGTATAGAGTTATTGTCTCTCAAAAGAAAGAGTCAACTCGGAATAATTTAAACGAGTTGACGTCAACATCAAACATTAGCATATTTATGCCCACCCACTTATTAGTCTTTTCATGTTGGTCTAAATTAAAATGCAAATTAATTTTTGCCACTAGGTGCTGCTTTTGGAGTGGTAAAAATAGCCGTTTCCCCTGTAACGCTGTACACAAAGCAGCACTGCGCTCACAAACGCTGCTTTATCAGGCGTTACAGGCATGATGAAATGAAAATGAGAACAATCGGACCAATCACAGCAGATTAGCGTCATGCAAAGGAGGGGTTTGGAAAAATGAATCTTAAACGAATCGTTTGGGAGTCGTTAAGCAAATAAGGTAAAAATAAATGCATATTATAAAACCTTGCATGCATGTCAACCTGTTGTTGGGGACTCCCAAAACCAAAATATGAACATTTCATTACCCATAATAGTGGCACTTTAAAATTGCTTGCCTCGCCACTGGACTGGATGCTTTCAAATGATTTCCTATTGAACTGCAGTGTTCAAACAACAGGGCATAGTAATAAAAACATTCGGGGCTTGAAATATGAAATGTTATCATTACTTTGTTACCAGTACCAATGAATAATAACTATTTTCAATACTTTTAAAAAAGTAATCAACGTTCATCCGAATGATTGAAAACATGCGAATCGGATCGACTGTATCAAGTCAAAGCCTGACTCTCATTTAACTATTCAGCTAAAATAGTTGGAATGGAAATAAAGGAGAAGAAATAAAGTAATGAATTCCTGTATATGGGCGGATTGGCTGGATTTGTGCGTGAGAATATAGATTGTGATCATCATCCTTGATTTTACCTCATTAATTCTGACCTTTAGAGTACAAAGAAAGAAAAAATTATTAAATTTTTTTTTTTTTGGTTTAATTAAGCTTTGTTTTTCATTATGTGTTTGGTTAGCTTTTCTTGTACACTGCAAGAAATATTCTTCAAACAAGACTTTTTAAATATAGGGCAAATGTTATGTCTATTCCAGAAATTAATATAGGTTTTCTCAAATATTTCACAGAATATGTGGAGGATTTGGGCAAAATACCTCAGCATATGTTGCCTGTCAAGGGATGATATTAGAAAAATGCTATTAAACACTTTTGTTAGTAATAATGTAATATTTGGTTGAATATACAGTGAAGAAAAGGAACAACATATATTTTTTCCTTCTCTCACAAATGTAGGAATCAAATGTCAGATTGGTAGTGATTAGACAGTCATCATGGCGTCATATAGAGGTTCTCACAGCCATCTGCTGGAGTGCCCTTGCCAGTCATCAGAGGGCACTCTTCTGGACTGGTGTTTGTGTTCCCATCACCCCTTGCACGTATTAGTTCTCATTGTTCCCAGCTGTGTGTCATTTAGTCTTATCAGTTCTCCTATATATATATATACCATGTTCTGATAACCCTCATTTGCTTCAGTATTGTTTTCTGTTACGCTGTTTGTGGATTACCTTTTGCCTTTGTTTTCTGCTTGTTGCTCTGTTTTTGGATCTTTGTATTTTGTGGATTCATAAACTGCATTTGGATCTTATGTTTTCCACGAGTGATCTGTGACCGAATACTGAAGCCAACATCAGATCCAGCAGTTGGGCAGTTCTCTGTTTTCTTTTGGACCATGGGCGTTCATATTTTTCTTCCAGCCACTAGCAAGGAGCGGATGGCATGATTTCAGTCCTTGTTGGCTCTGCGCCAGCAGGGGATGGAGGTTGGAGGTTTTGCTCAGTTTTTTTGGACTTTAGCGGTGGGGCTGGATTACAATGATGCAGCGCTCAAGGATTTTTTTTAATGGTTGCCTGGATGAACCTCGGCCCCAGTGTGAGTTGGAAGCACTTCAGACTCTGGATTATTGGAGTTTTGTTAACTATCTGTTACCGCAGTTTAGTGGTATCACCAGGTCAGTCTGAGCCCATTGCAGTGCCCCCGGAGATGTCAGAGTCCGCTGTAACATCTCCAGAGAACCGGAAACGTAGGGTGAGGAGGAAGGCAGCCTTTTGGATCTTTCTTTTTCATGGATTAATAAAACTGTACTTGGATCTTATGTTTTCCACGAGTGATCCATGACAGTGGTAGGATGGGTTTATTAATGTACTGTTGACGCTGAAAATGAGAGGCTTGAATTTAGTTTAATAGAAAAATCAGTTTAAGGCAGCTTCCACCACAGGATAAAATAAATACAAAAAGGATTGTGTGTGTTTATTCACAATTTAGCTTTTTATTTTTTTTCCTCAGAATTCTTAGTTTATATCTTGCAGTTTTAGTTTTTTTTAGCGATGGATTAAATTAAGCACTGCTTCATAAAGTTTTGAAACCAGTGGGTCGGAGTGCATATCAAACTGCCGAAGTCTCGTGATTTCAGTAAATGAGGCTTCGTTACGTCACAACATGTCAACAAGTCTTGAACTGTTTCAGAATTTCAGTGGTTTGTATCCTTCATATTTAATGGTATTATAGGTTTGTTAATTGCATTGAATACATTTTAATTTCAATAAGACATTTGCAATATGTTTGTAAAAAATGTTTATATGCATGTTTGGGCTGAGTCTGTTGTAGTTACACAATTGACCAGCAGGGTGGCGTTTCGAAGGCTTCGAAACAGTGAATAATGTTGGTTCAAGCGATTCGAAGCTTCGAAAAGGTTTGTTTCTACCATCACTACTTTCATCTCACAATTCTGACTTTTTTCTCAGAATTCTGAGTTTACATCTCACATGATCACATCTGTGATATGAATTCAGAACTGTGAGATATAAACTCAGAATTGCCGGAAAAAAATTTCCATATTGTGAGTAAAATGAGTTTGTTAACGTTTACTGGTTTAAAAAAAAAACATGCAACAGTGTGTCAAATAGTTTTGATTCCAGCTGGTTCAAATGATGAATGATTGTAGTAAGTTTGCGTTGTTCCAGAGCTCTTAATAAAAGTGGTATGATTTTGGGGAAAGACAAAGGAGACAAAACCTCTGCTGGGCCTTTTTTACAATGGAGTCAATGTGAGTGTCCCACTTCAGGTCCTGAGAGATTGTGGTGCCCAGGAACCTGAATGACTCCACTGCAGTCACAGTGCTGTCCATGATGGTGAGTGGGGGGAGTGCAGAGGGGTTCCTCCTGAAGTCCACGGTCATCTCCACAGTTTTTAGCATGTTCAGCGCCAGGTTGTTGAGACTGCACCAGACAGCCAGCTGCTCGACCTCCTGTCTGTAAGCAGACTCGTCACCGTCCTGAATGAGGCCGATGAGTGTGGTGTCGTCTGCAAACTTCAGGAGCTTGACAGAGGGGTCTTTAGACGTGCAGTTTATGTTTTAGGACATGCATTTAACTCGGTTTTCTGATACCAGTTTAGCACTAGAAATAAATGGAGTTGAACACACTCACACTAGCATTGAGAATTTTCAATGATTGTTTTAATGATTGTTTTAAGGATTATTCCTCAAGATTCTCTTCTGATCTCTATGTTGTAGGCTTTCTGCTCCCTGACAGGCTATTCTTGGTAAATATATGCTGATCCATAGAGACAAATTTACAGAAAACTTGGAATGAGAAGAGGAGAGACATACATGTAAGACTCACTGAAGTATAGTGCTTGATTTTGTGTCATGCGTTTACTTTATTGCCAGTGTTAAATGTCAGATATAGTTGCTCTGGAGCAAAGGTGTGACTGTTGTAGAATTCAGTAATGTTTTATTTGTCTTTGTATTTAATTTTGTATGTGAAACTTTACTTTACGGTGCGATTTGTTTGTTTTTCCTGTAGCGTTTCTATTTGTTCTGTCTTTTGTTTGTATGATGCTTAGTAAAAACATCCAGGCACCGACGGAAAGTTAACCCATCCAGCGACTCTCGAAATCCAAAAGTCAAGAAACTAAGAAATAAGATTTGTTTTAATTAAGATTGTGTACATTACGTTTTCATGATTAAAACACTTTTACATTATTGTAAAGTATATCTGCATAATGGTGATATGTGCTGTGTAGTCTATAATTTACATAATGTTATTTTTTTGGGGGTTCCTTGGTGTGTGTATACATTAATTCTCATGACTGTAATGCAAATAAATTGTGAAGTATTTATGCACCGTGGTAATATTTGTTGTATGGTTTTGCAGTTAAAATAAGAATAAATTGAACAATGTGCAATGTAAAAAAAAAGTAAACTTAATAATCTTGTTCGTTTACTTTGTGAAAGGTCTTTTTCTTTCTTTTTTTTTTTTGGAAATTTAAATTAAATGTATGAAATTCACACCAAAACAAGTCTTTTATACTAATCCCAGTAATGATAATGTGGTTTTTAGAGAACTTTTGGTCTTTGTACTGATTCAAGGCATATGAATCAGTATGCCTGACCGTGACCGCTTCCCTGGCCCTCGCCACTTCCCTGGTCGCTTCCCTGGCCAAAGCTGCTACCCTGACCGTGACCATAGCCGCTACCCTGGCCATGACCACAGCCGCTACCCTGACCGTGACCATAGCCGCTTCCCTGGCCGTGACCATAGCCGCTTCCCTGGCCGTGACCATAGCCGCTTCCCTGGCCGTGACCATAGCCGCTTCCCTGGCCGTGACCATAGCCGCTTCCCTGGCCGTGACCATAGCCGCTTCCCTGGCCGTGACCATAGCCGCTTCCCTGGCCGCCGCTGCCCTGGCCGTGACCACAGCCGCTACCCTGGCCAAAGCCGCTACCCTGACCGTGACCATAGCCGCTTCCCTGGCCATGACCACAGCCGCTACCCTGGCCAAAGCCGCTACCCTGACCGTGACCATAGCCGCTTCCCTGACCATAGCCGCTACCCTGGCCAAAGCCGCTACCCTGACCGTGACCATAGCCGCTTCCCTGACCCTGACCATAGCCTCTTCCTTGACCACGTGGTTCACTGCATGCACGGACACTGGTGGTTGGGCAACATTTCTGTGTGGCAGGACACTGGCCATCATGGAAACAGCTTTCAGCAAACAGTGGAATGTTCTTCAGGTTGGGACATTGACCTGGCTTCACTGCATGGACACAGATAGTCAGCTTTAGTTTGTGCATATAGACTATATGCCACATCAATATACAGCACGAAACACTTGACGCATGAACAGCAAGTTTTACCTACAAAAGGGAGTTATATTCTTAGTATTATTCCCGTTTATTTTGTAAAGCCATCCCGTTTTTAAAACTATCCTAAAGGTAGTTAGGTGCAGCACTTCTCATTGTTGGGGCAGTTAGAGTCACTCTTACAGGAACTGGTACACGATCTATTTCCAGATGATCGGGGTGGACACTTTCCTGGCTTTGCTGATATACGGACACATGAGAAAATCCCTGCATGTCCCAGGACAAAGGCACAATAGAAATGGACTGTGCTCTAATTAATTCATAGGAAAACCTTTCTTTGAATGAACACACATATTCTTCAGGCCATTGTGTATATTATTGCTGTTTTGTATTAATCTGTTGTATTATAGACTATTTTATTCATGCTTACGATAAACCACTCATTCATATAACCTTACATATACCGTGTTTAGTATCTATGAATTCGCCTTCTGATGATCTAAACAAGAGTGTATATTATATGTTGGTACCTACGCAACATATTAGTGTTCTAAGAGTCTTTAATAATTTTTACAGAAGCTTCATATACAAATTACCATGCTTTCAAACAAAAGGCCATAAAAACGCCCCAGTATCTCAAAACGCCCACTTGGGATTCCGGCCTCTCTCATTGGATAAGCCCATCTTGAGAGG
>NW_015506392.1:721595-724283 GCF_001515645.1 Sinocyclocheilus grahami
CAACAATGGACCAAAACAATGTAACAAATACCTGTATACGGAGCAGTACAGTAACGTCCACGTCCATTGCTGCAGCACTTCTCGGCAGTTAGACAGTTAGAGTCACTCTTACAGGAACTGGTACACGATCTATTTCCAGATGATCGGGGTGGACACTTTCCTGGATATACGGAATTATTGCTGTTTTGTATTAATCTGTTGTATTATAGACTATTTTATTCATGCTTACGATAAACCACTCATTCATATAACCTTACATATACCTTGTTTAGTATCTATGAATTCGCCTTCTGATGATCTAAACAAGAGTGTATATTATATGTTGGTACCTACGCAACATATTAGTGTTCTAAGAGTCTTTAATAATTTTTACAGAAGCTTCATATACAAATTACCATGCTTTCAAACAAAAGGCCATAAAAACGCCCCAGTATCTCAAAACGCCCACTTGGGATTCCGGCCTCTCTCATTGGATAAGCCCATCTTGAGAGGCGGGGATCTTCTCTGACCTTAAAGCTGACACACCATGTGACCCGCCCAGTCGGTGGTTCGGTCAGATGGTAAGATGAAGATGTGAGAAAACGCTTCAGGATACCAAAGCATTGTGCCAGGCTTCGGCCTTGTACTTTCCATTTCAATCAAGATTCTCTGACTCAAAACTGGTTCTTTCGCATCAACCAACTTCAGCAAGATCTTGGGCCTTAAGATTGCATCAGGAATCTCTTTCAGACAGCCGAGACTTGCAAGTATCAAACTTAGTTTATAATAATTCCTAGATTATATTTCACAATTCTGATAAGAAAAATCAACTCATCGTTCTCTCTTTTCCCCTCGCCTCAGAATCATGAGTTTATATCCCACACTTGGCTTTTTTTCCCCCTCTCAGAATTGACAAAATTGCAATCGTTAAGTTAAATTGAGTAATAAAGTGTGAACTAGGTGATATAAACTTGCATTTGCAAGAAAAAAAGTCAGAATTGTGAGATAAAATAGGTAGCCTAAATGTTATAAGTTTAAATAGTAGTCATTTTCATGCTGTAACTGCAGGGCTAATACAATATGTCCCCTATGAACTGCATATGTGAATATTTTGTAGACCTATTGTTTAAATCAAATTTATGCTTTAAAAGTGGAGTAATCATGGTGGGTTTCATCCATAGTCTGTCCATTTAAACGTCTGCGTTTAGCTTCAAATGGCATCTTTGACGACAGTATTCTATAAAAATGACTTGTATTCCGATTCTAACATTCAAAAGCACAACAATGCATTTTTTCTATTATTCTAAGGATTTTACCCATTTCTTGCTCGCAGTGTTTGTCTGCCACCACAATGCGCGCGCAGCTGCATGTGATGTAACTGTGACGTCTACTCCAAACTGGGGCAAGTTCAAGCTCAAACCGGTGCGCAACGTTTTGCTACGGTTTCTGGTTTGAACGACATGTTTCCTGGAAATGGTGTGCAATGGGGTTTGAGATACGTTTACTCTTGTTTGGTGGGTGTGTCAAAAATGTCAGCCCAATCAGCAGCAACATGTATATAAACCACGCGGTACTAAAGAGACAGATGTAATTAACATCAAAATAAATTCACAAGAGCAAGTATATTGTTTGCACATGTTTATTTACATTAAAGGCAAAATAACTGAAATAATTAGAGCACAAGTATAGCTCGGGAACTTCTTTAAGTTTGTCTAAATATCATTTAGTAATTGCAATGTCTTCTGGTCCATATCCTTTCCTTAGGAAGGTGTGCTAGATACCGATTAATAATGTAACATAAAAATACTATACATATTTATATATTTTGCTATTGTATTGTGGAGTGACACTTTCAAAAAATGTTCTGTACTCCTGATTATATAATGGTAAACATTACAATAACGTAGCACAACAACAGTGATCAGCAATAATGATAAGCCTAATACTCACAATAAAAATAAGGTCATATAGATCATAACACAGTCTCGGAGGTAAGAAGTGGATGATCCTTCACCTGAAATGTCTCATTTCTTCACTTCTGTGATCTCCAAACTGAAGATTTGTCCCATCTCTTTTGGTATTGTGATTATACCAAGAATCTCTGTAAAGACATTGAGTGTTTTTCTTGGTATAATTCCTGATATCTCTTTGAAATATGAAAGTTATTCTAGGATATACACATGAGAGTGAACAGTCAGATGTTTTTTATTCAACCTTTTGTTCTTGGCTAAATATTTTATACAGGTGCATCTCAATAAATTAGAATGTTGTGGAAAAGTTCATTTCAGTAATTCAACTCAAATTGTGAAACTCGTGTATTAAATAAATTCAGTGCACACAGACTGAAGTAGTTTAAGTCTTTGGAAAAAAAAAGAAAAAATCGAAAGACAGTAAGTTCCCCTCAGACATACATTCATATAAACTCCTACCGTGATTTGTTTAGCATCTCAACCAATTTGAATCGTCACATGTGTGAAAGCACCAAAACAAACACGCCCATACCCCAACAGGACATCACCCCTATTTTGAAATCTCCGCCCCACACGCATGTATGCAACCATGGCAACGACGATCATGGAAACAAGTGAAGATGACAAGCATTTTCAAACAAAAAAAAAAAAACACGGATAAGTTGTGTGAAAAAGCAAAGTCAACGTTACTCATCAAAAAAAAAAAAAAAAAAAAAACCTTGGCGTTTGATTGGAGCCC
>NW_015506392.1:724694-740449 GCF_001515645.1 Sinocyclocheilus grahami
AAGAAAAAAAGAAAAAAATAAAAAATTTTTAAAAAAAAAAAAAAAAAAAAAAAAAAAAAAAAAAAGATAAGTTGTGTGAAAAAGCAAAGTCAACGTTACTCACCCATCAAAAAAAAATAAATAAAATAAAAAGACCTTGGCGTCTGATTGGAGCCCTCCTTGAGTTTCTCTCCACTGCTCCGATATTTACGCGAGTCCTACCTCTTGCCGGATTGTGACCCGTCTTTTTAATATGTTGTTTCTCTGATATTTTTAGAGGAACAAAGCACTGATGCCAGAAAGCAGTTATGTGAATACAGACAAATGATAACAAAAACACCAACTCAAGCAATTTTCTTTTTATTTGAGGGGAGGTAGAGAGCAACAGAAACTCTAAACTGTGTAAGCAAAAATGGAAAACATGCCATATGAATAAAGCACTGAATAGAAGAGATCTCCAGTAGGTATTATGCAAAATTCGCTGATCTTGATCACTTCATGGACCATTTCCTTGCCCACTTCCCTGGCCATAACCACTTCCCTGGCCATAGCCGCTTCCCTGGCCGCTTCCCTGGCCGCTTCCCTGGCCATAGCCGCTTCCCTGGCCGTGACCATAGCCGCTTCCCTGGCCATAGCCGCTTCCCTGGCCGTGACCATAGCCGCTTCCCTGGCCATAGCCGCTTCCCTGGCCGTGACCATAGCCGCTTCCCTGGCCATAGCCGCTTCCCTGGCCATAGCCGCTTCCCTGGCCATAGCCGCTTCCCTGGCCATAGCCGCTTCCCTGGCCATAGCCGCTTCCCTGGCCATAGCCGCTTCCCTGGCCATAGCCGCTTCCCTGGCCATAGCCGCTTCCCTGGCCGTGACCATAGCCGCTTCCCTGGCCATAGCCGCTTCCCTGGCCGTGACCATAGCCGCTGCCCTGGCCCTGCCCATAGCCGCTGCCCTGGCCCTGGCCATAGCCGCTGCCCTGGCCCTGGCCATAGCCGCTGCCCTGGCCCTGGCCATAGCCGCTGCCCTGGCCCTGGCCATAGCCGCTGCCCTGGCCCTGGCCATAGCCGCGGGGTTGTTAGGGGATGAAACCCCCCTCTAAGGAAAAAAAAAAAAAACCCCCCCCCCCCCCCCCACTATCAACAGCTGACCAAAACTAAATATCACAAATACCTGTATATGGAGCAGTACAGTAACGCCCACGTCCATTGCTGCAGCACTTCTCATTGTTGGGGCAGTTAGAGTCACTCTTACAGGAACTGGTACACGATCTATTTCCAGATGATCGGGGTGGACACTTTCCTGGCTTTGCTGATATACGGACACATGAGAAAGTGTCACTGAATGCTGAACATTTCCATTCACTTAAATTTAAAAAAAAAGAACATTATAGCAGGGCTGTCCAAACTCGGTCCTGGAGGGCCAGTGTCCTGCAAAGGTTTAGCTCCAACCCTAATTAAACACCTAAACCAGCTAATCAAGCTCTTACCAAGCATAGAAACTTCCAGTCAGGGGTGTTGAGGCAAGTTGGAGCTAAACTCTGCAGGACCAAGTTTGGACAGCCCTGCACTACAGTCTCTCCTTAAAACTTACATTGAATTCAACGCATTTTGGGTGCATGTGTTTTATACAGAGAGAAAAAAAAATAAAAATAAAAACCACACGTCAGCATCAGGTGTTCTGTCGATTTATGCTACCCTTTCAGATTTTGCTACCTCCCATTAAAACAGCGGGTAGTAAAATTCAACAACGAAAAATGCTACCTGTAAAAATTAACATCTACACCTACCCCAACCCTACCCTTACAGTAATGCAGATACATTAAATATTGTTGTTCAGGATGAGGAAAAAAAAAAAGGGATACAATATTGATGTTAATAACCTTTTAAAACCTACTACCCATTCCTAATCCTACATTGAAAGACTGAAAACCACTTATTTCCACATTTCTTCAAGCTGTGTAATGAAGTCAACAGATCTTCTCACCTGTGGTACGTCCTACAGTAGCGTCTGTTATGCTCAAGTATCCGAACAGACACAATAAAACAGCGATCAACAAGCAACACACTCGAACAGTCATCCTCCCGACCTGCGAACGCACAGTGAGCTCTGCTGGACAATGCACTGAATTGGTGCATCCGACAGGAACGTGCACAAAACTAAAGCAAATAAACGTGTTGCTGCAATAACAACTTCTGTAAAATGGGGAAATGATTTCATGGCCACAGACGTTAGAGCCACAGGTCTGTAGTCATTAAGTCCAGTAATTTGGGGTTTCTTTGGGACAGGGATGATGGTGGAGCGTTTGAAGCATGAGGGGACTTTGCACAGCTCTAGTGATCTGTTGAAGATCTGTGTGAAGATGGGGGTCTGGACAGGGTGCTTTTCTTCTCTTGTTCTTTCTGAAGACCTGACGCACGTCATCTTCACTGATCTGGAGTGCTGGAGGGGGGAAGAGGGGGGTTGCAGGAGGTGTGAATGGTATGCAATAAAACTCGTTCAGATCGTCTGCCAGTTGTTGATTCTCCACAGTGCTGGGGGATGGTGTCTTGTAATTGGTGATGTCTTTCAGACCATTCCACACTGAAGCAGGATCACTGGAAAATAATTGGTTCTTTAGCTTTCCAGTATAATTTCTCTTTGCCACTCTTATCTCCTTTTCCAGTGTGTATTTGGCCTGGTTATACAAGAATTTGTATTTCCTGTAGAGATTGTAAATCCTGTTCTGCTTTGTTAGTCCATCTTTTTACAGTCCTTAAGGTTTAGCTGATTTGTTTCTGCCTGTAGGTCGGTATAACATGAACTAAACAGTGATCAGAGAGCCCCAAAGCTGCCCGAGGGATGGAGCGATATGCATCCTTTATTGTGGTGTAACAGTGATCCAATATATTACCGTCTCTGGTGGGACATGTAACATGCTGTCTGTATTTTGGCAGTTCACGGGAAAGATTTGCTTTATTTAAGTCCCCAAGAATGATTATAACAGAGTCTGGGTGTTGTTGTTCTGTGTCTGTGATCTGATCAGCGAGTTTCTGTAAAGCTGAGCTCACGTGCGCTTGCGGAGGAATGCGAACACTCACGAGAATGAACGAGCAAAACTCCCGCGGCAAATTGAACGGCTTGCAGTTAACGAAGAGCGCTTCTAGATCAGGACAACACATGTTCTTTAACGCTGTAACAGGAGGAGGTTTGGGATGATAGTGTTAAACGCCGAGCTGAAGTCCACAAACATGATCCTCACAAGTCCCTGGTCTGTCTAGATGTTGCAGGATGTAATGCAGTCCCATGTTGACTGTATCATCCACAGACCTGTTTGCTCTGTAGGCAAACTGCAGGGCGTCCAGTAAGGGTCCAGAGATGTCCTTCAGATAAGCCAAAACCAGTCTTTCAAATGATTTCATGGCCACAGACGTTAGAGCCACAGGTCTGTAGTCATTAAGTCCAGTAATTTGGGGTTTCTTTGGGACAGGGATGATGGTGGAGCGTTTGAAGCATGAGGGGACTTTGCACAGCTCTAGTGATCTGTTGAAGATCTGTGTGAAGATGGGGGTCTGGACAGGGTGCTTTTCTTCTCTTGTTCTTTCTGAAGACCTGACGCACGTCATCTTCACTGATCTGGAGTGCTGGAGGGGGGAAGAGGGGGGTTGCAGGAGGTGTGAATGGTATGCAATAAAACTCGTTCAGATCGTCTGCCAGTTGTTGATTCTCCACAGTGCTGGGGGATGGTGTCTTGTAATTGGTGATGTCTTTCAGACCATTCCACACTGAAGCAGGATCACTGGAAAATAATTGGTTCTTTAGCTTTCCAGTATAATTTCTCTTTGCCACTCTTATCTCCTTTTCCAGTGTGTATTTGGCCTGGTTATACAAGAATTTGTATTTCCTGTAGAGATTGTAAATCCTGTTCTGCTTTGTTAGTCCATCTTTTTACAGTCCTTAAGGTTTAGCTGATTTGTTTCTGCCTGTAGGTCGGTATAACATGAACTAAACAGTGATCAGAGAGCCCCAAAGCTGCCCGAGGGATGGAGCGATATGCATCCTTTATTGTGGTGTAACAGTGATCCAATATATTACCGTCTCTGGTGGGACATGTAACATGCTGTCTGTATTTTGGCAGTTCACGGGAAAGATTTGCTTTATTTAAGTCCCCAAGAATGATTATAACAGAGTCTGGGTGTTGTTGTTCTGTGTCTGTGATCTGATCAGCGAGTTTCTGTAAAGCTGAGCTCACGTGCGCTTGCGGAGGAATGCGAACACTCACGAGAATGAACGAGCAAAACTCCCGCGGCAAATTGAACGGCTTGCAGTTAACGAAGAGCGCTTCTAGATCAGGACAACACATGTTCTTTAACGCTGTAACATCTGTACACCACCTTTCGTTGATGTAAAAACATGTCCAGCCGCCGTGCGATTTCCCTGTTGATTCTGCGTCGCGGTCTGCTCTAAACAGCTGAAAGCCGGGCCGGTGTAGCATGCTGTCCGGAATGGCGTCATTCAGCCAGGTTTCCGTGAAACACAGAGCAGCAGAGTTTGAAAATCCTTGTTTGTCCTGGATTTGAGGGAAGATAATCTGCAAAGATTCTCCTTATGTGTGTGCTGCAACCAGATTTCATAATCAGTTAGGATTTTAAAACTCCTGTAGTGTGAGCCCGGCTTCAGAATGTGCTACCTCCCATTAAAAAGATAGGTAGCACAAATCGATAGCGAAAAATGCTACCTATCAGATTGTACTACCAACCAGCATTGTATTCGTGTGGTTTGAAGCTTTTTTAAATGTCCATACCTACCTTAAACCTACCCGTCCACACCTACCCTTACCCTAAAAGGGGGGGATTTTAATTATGAAATATAATGGTTTATTTATAAAATATAGTATGCCAAATGCATAAGCTTTCTAGCATTAATATGATGCTATTATAGCAACACTTTAGGGCAGTCCTTTCACAAAGTCCCATTTTAATTGTTACAAAGGTGCATTCACGCCATACCGGAATTCCCGTAATTATGAGATTCCAACTTGTAAAAACCGTTCACGTTCTCGTAGAACTCGTGAACTGGGAGTTTTCCAAGAGCTATGACTTGTACCACGCATTATCACTCTAAAACACTGCGCTCAAGTTCAAAGAAACTCAGCTTCTAATAAACACGTCTCTAAACCTTTCACTTTAAAAAAAAAGTTTTTTTTTTTAACTTTTACTTTGTGCTATGTCATCGCCCCCTTTCGTCACCTCAGCCGCCCCCTCATCAGTGCTGCACTAGCGCCGGTGTTGTGCCCATTTTCGACCCCCTGGCAAATGATTACCCCCCTCGTTGAAATCGCCATCGCCTAATCCTAACCCCAGCCCTAATCCCAACCCCTCCCCCACACCTAACCCTAAACCTACCAACACTAGGGGGGTAATAATCTGGCGGGGGTCAGAATTGGGCACAACACCGGCTCTGTGCTGTGGTACCAAGGTGTGTTCGACTTCATGCAGCGCTGCGCAGACCGAAGCAGTGCGTGCCAGTTCTTCTTCTTTTTTATTAACCAGAACAATATATACAACAGTAATGCACAAGAGTGTACAAACCATTTATTCATTAATATTACAGGTCTTGTTTGCTTTTTTATGAACAATGTTCTCCAAACTGGTGCAGTAGTCCTTAAGTCTCAAGAAAATGGATGAAATTTGGCTTGGACCCTGACCACCTTCTTATGTATGTGAAATTTTCTCAAAATAAAAAAAAATTATGTACAAGAAAAGTAATAAAAAAGTTAATATTATTACTTTCATTGGAATAATACATTATTTAACTTTGTTTTCCTTCTAATTACATTTTCCATATCCACCCAAAAATCCTTGTGTAGACACAATTACAATATAGATATAGACAATATAGACTCCTTTTCCATTCAGCAAAAAATAAATAAAAATAAACAAATAAAAAATGAATCACAGGAATAATCAATATCCAGATTAAATCTCTCTAACACACTTTTAGCTGTATATACCATGTAACATTTTAAATACAGCTTCTTTTACTTTATTGTTTAAAGGGGTCCTATTATGCCTTTTCACTTTTTTAATTTTAGTCAGTGTGTAGTGTGTATGTTTGGGCATAAAAAAGATTTAGAAAGTTACAAATCTCAAAGTCCACTCCAAAGGGAGATATTTAGTTTAAAAAAAATAAATTTTCAAGAACTACAGCAAACAGCTCGTTTGGACTACAGCGTTTGGTTTCCGGGTTTTGTGATATCACAAAGCGGCTCATTCAAATATCATTACAAAGAATTCCCGCCTACAGAAATTCGAATGGTTGGAGGGTGGGGAGGGGCGAGGTCGTGGTTAGAACGCTTGGTTGAGTGAGCGCATGAGACGAGACGACGAAGAAGAAGTGCTGCAGTCTCAAATTTCTGGCATGTCTAGAACAGCGGTTCTCAATTCCAGTCCTCGCGTACCCAGCATGACAGCATGTTCTAGGACACCCCCAAAACAAAATCAAAACTTTGTAAAAGAGCATAATAGGACCCCTTTAAACAGTAGCCTATATTTCTCAAACACGCCAAGCTTTATTTCAATTTATATTTCTAAATACACTGGTCCACAATTAGCTTTTGACCTGTATCACCTGTTGTAATATTCCTATATTTATTAGTACAACTGTGTTTAAGAATATCAACGTCTCCTAGGAACATGCTGTCTTTAACATATACTGCCTCAGAAGAATCACTTCCATAAGCTTTTACAAAATGTATAACTTGCTGGGGTATGGCATCAAATACGACAGCATATACTCTTTTGGTGTAACTGCACTCAAAAAAATGCTTAAAAATAACCCAATTTGGGTTATTTTGGCAACCCAGCGCTGGGTCAAATATGGACAAACCCAGCTGGTTTGTGTTAACATGCTGGGTTGTTTGAAAATTACTATTGCTGGCTTAAAATGAACCAAAAATAAATTGGAAATTTAAAACACACAGAGAGAGAGAGATAGAGAGAATTACTATGCAACAGTAATAAGCAAAAGGTGATTGATAAGTGAAATCGCCCATGTACAAAAATATAAGACAAATCAAATACAACATATTTTTCAATATTACATGCATTTAAACTCGTTTATCAAGCATTTTAGAAATAAAACTATAACATTTAAAAGGAACATGTTAATTCAAGTGTATTAAACCGTTCTCTGTTATCCTTTTTAACACGAAAAGTAGCCTACTGTTTCTCATGTCTCCAGTAATTTGAATTGCTCAAACCTCGTTATATGAATAATCACATCAATATATTATTCTAAGGTTGTGCAGTTGCCAGATCTTGTATGAAACGCATCTTATTCACACAATCGACATATCATACAATTTCAACCCATTTGTGACCTCAACCTAGCAATCTACAACCCAGTAGCAGACGCAGAAAGTTGAATCAAGCATTACTGGTAGAAATGGGAGAAGACTCGGGTGTACTTGGTGTAAATAGCACATCACTAAAAAAATAAATAAATAAAATACTGCTTGTTAGTGAGACTTAGAAGGACTGTATTTAAAATAAGGTTAGTTCACCCAAAAATGAAAATTAGGCTGTGTTTTACTCACCCCAGAGGCATCCTAGGTGTATATGACACCCGCTGACTGCAATGATAGAGCTTGGAAGAGCCAGGACAATTTTTAATATAACTCTGACTGGATTCGTCTGAAAGAAGAAAGTCATATACACCTAGGATGCCTCTGGGGTGAGTAAAACACAACCTAATTTTCATTTTTGGGTGAACTAACCCTTTAAGTTCTATTGCCGGGTTTTATTTTGTGTGGTAATCACTCTCGGGTGTCGGTCAGGACACAGGAACCAGACCAATTGCTGAATTGAGGGTATTTAATGAACAGTTGAAGTAGGCATGGGCAAACAATCTTTCAGTTGGCTTTATAATATATATGTGTGTGTGGTTTATATGGCATCGACGCACACAATATAACTATATTAAATCCCTGAATGGCGTGAATTCTCTCATCTGCACAGCCCCACGTACTGCACTTGCTTTCTTTTCTTGCGCAGTTCTGCACATAACGGAGCGCTGCTCGTCGCTTACTGCATGCACTCCGGTTGTGTTGAAGCACATCAGTCTGCACCGGAGTTGCACATATGTGATTGTTCAGTTATCTGCGCGGCCTTTCTTACAGCCGCCCCCGTTTGTTCCTGAATAAGTGCTTAGTTCAGTACCTGGGAACAGTGCTTATCTTCATCTTGAACCTCCGAGAGAACAATCAGCCTGGCTACAGGTCTAGTGTAGGTTCTGTCGTTGATCTTTATGTCCACCGTCCTTACGTGTCCATCAGCACTGGTAAACTTTGGTGACACGTCCGATAGGCCAGTGCGCTCTCTGCATTTGAGGGTCCACCATCAGTACCACAGATCCTGGGGTTATATCTGTAGTTGTGGAATACCCTTTCTGGCGGGACTGTAGACTTGGGAGATAGTTCTTAATGAAACAAGACCAGAACTGGTCAGCCAGAATTTGAGAATGTCTCCATCAGGAGTTTGGATTTGGGGTACACTACTTGGGGCAGGGATCCATCCCACCGACCCATCAATAGAAAATTTGGAGTCACCGGATCAAGGTCCTTAGGGTCGGAGGATACATATCCCAATGGTTTAGCATTCAACATGCCTTCTACTTCCAGGAGAACAGTATGAAGCACTTCCTCCGTGGCAGCTTGACTTCCTACTACTCTGTAAAGTGCTGTTTTCACAGAGCGAATTTCCCTTTCCCACGTTCCCAAGTGAGGTGCGTCAGGTGGGTTGAAGTGAAACTGTATCTTATGTTTGGCAAGCTGGAGTTGGAGTTCTGGGGACAGTTCCACAAGAGCCACAAGAGCCACAAGAGCCTCCCGCATCTCTCTTTCTCCTCCCCGGAAATTTGTTCCCTGGTCGGAGAACAACTCAGCTGGTGTCCCTCTTCTGGCAATGAACCTCCTCAAGGCCATTAAGAAGGAGTCGGCATTCATATTGGTGAGGATCTCTAGATGTACACATCTGGTTGTAAGGCATTTAAATATGATGCCCCACCTCTTCCCGGTGTGCCTGCCCACCTTGACTATAAAGGACCCGAAACAGTCTAGCCCCGTCGAGTAAAATGCTGGCTTATGAAGGCGTAGGCATGCTATAGGTAAGTCTGCCATATTCAGAACTTGAGGGCTTGATTTCCACCATCGACAATCTGTGCAGGTACGCTGATACCGTCGAATTGCCTCTCGTTCTTGTAAGATACAATACTTGCAGTGGATCTCCGTAAACACTGTCTCAGGGCCAGGGTGGCCGAGTCGAGTATCGTAGTCTTGGATCAGAAGCTTAGTGGTAGGATGGCCGTGATCCAAGATAATGGGATGCACAGCAGCTGGGTCTAAAGCCGCCTTTCCACTGCACACGACGGAAGTCATTCATTTCCAATGGAGAGTCGTACAGGGGTTGCGTGGGGTGCCGACCAACTGCGAATGCGGAATTTTCGGATCCGATTTGAGCTTCGGATGTGTTCAAATATTTGAACTTGAGCGACTACACCGTATGCGACACGCCGACCGGATGTGATGTATTCCAAAGTTGTCCAATCAAATCAGTGTGCGCAAGTTGAGAATTATAATTATTTTTGTTTATCACATTTTATTTTGTTTTAAAACCTTTTAAAAAATGCATGATTATTGGTGAATAATAAATTATTCATTTAATTTTATATTTTATTATTTTTAATGTTGTCTTTATTTTCCCTCAAATTATTGGCTGTCATTTGTCCTATATGCATAGCTGTTTATTGTTGCCATTCAATTCATTTCACCATGGTGAATGTACGGAGGATGAAGGCTCTTGCACTCCTTTACTGGAGACGCAAAAAGAAATACCGCAAATCAGTGTGGGTACAACACTACCTGGCTCGGAGGAAACATCTTGGTGAGTATCACCGTTTAGTGCAAGAGCTGCGCCTTAACAGGGAAGATTTCCGTGAGTATTTACGGGTCTCACGAGAGGAATTTAATGAGATCCTTCAGGTTGTTGGCCCAAAAATTACCAGGTAGGATACTGCATTCCGGAAATGAACCCAAGTTATTAATAATAATAATAATAATAATATATATATATATATATCCCTCCACTTTTTCCTGCACTCATCCACTGTTAAGTTTAAAAACAATTACATAACTTTGTAAATCATGTTAACTTAGACATACTATTCTTTGATATGTCATTTCAGTGTTGGGTAAGTTACTCTAAAAAAACAGTATAATTAGATTACTGTATTAATTACTCTCACTAAAATGTATCGCATTACTAATTACTTCTTAAATTCCACATCAACCTCCGAATGTCATGTGCAGTGGAAAGGCGGCTTCAGTCTTCAGATCATCGCAATCTGCCACCAACCTTAATGAGTTATTCTGTCTTGTCCAGCTCTGGAGACAGCGTAAGTAGACGGCTATTTCATTGGACTGTTTTCCCACTTCGCAGTAGGCTGAACTCCTCTGTGAAGCTATCCTTTTGTGCCCTTCTCTGGATTAGAATCTCGGCTGTACAGTAGTCATCAGCGCTAAGAGCTCTGCTGTTACCTGCCAGCCCTTGAAGCTTCTGTACGGTTGCCTCTACAAGTTCCATCCAAGTAGTGTACTGATGCCCATCTGGTAGGTAAGGCTCCTTGTCAGGTATGGTCGTAGTGACTCCACAGAATATAGACTTGCGAAGTTCTGTGTGACACTCGTCTACTACTGTTGTTGGTGGGGTTGGCCAATTTTCTGGGCTTTGTAGAAGAATGGGTGGCCCATGGCTCCACCGGTTAGGCTCAGCCAGTTCTTATAGTTTCTTACCTCTAGTGAGGTCATCCGCAGGATTTTTCGTTGAGTCAACATATCGCCATGAAAGTTGATCAGTGATCTCCTGAATTTCTGCCACTCGAGTGCCAAAGAAAACCTTAAATCGACAGGACTCTGAGTGTAAGGAGGACAAGACCGTGGTTGAGTTGGTCCAGAGGGTAGTTTGGCTGATTGGTAGGGTAAGCTCTCGTTCTAGCAATCTACTGAGTTGGGCTCCTGTGAGGGCAGCACAGAGCTCCAGTCTGAGCATTGAGTGCAGTCGTTTAGGTGCAATTCTTTAACGGGCTACAATGAAGGAGAGATAAGGCTGATCCTGAGTGTCAACTGTCCTCAGGTAAGCGACAGCTCCATAGGATTGTTCCGAGGCATCGCAGAACACATGTATCTCATGAGTAATTCTTCTCTCATCCATGGCAGGAGGTACGTATGCTTGGGGGAAGGTGATCCTCTGCAAAAATTTTAACTCTCCTTCCCAATCCCTCCAGGCTTGTAGCAAATCCTGTGGCAGTCGGGGGTCGTCCCAGTCTCTGTGTTTGTCCCAAAGTTGTCTCACTAGTATTTTAGCGCGGGTGGTGTATGGCAGGATAAAGCCGAGAGGGTCGTATTGGCTGGCTAATACCTTGTAGTTGTTCCGCATGGTAGGAGCATCATAATTCACAGGGCAATGTTTGTATCTTAGCATATCTGTTGAACAGTGCCAGCTGAGGCCAAGAGTGGATTCAGGGTTGTCTATTCAGTCGTGAGCGAAGTACCAGATTGTCTGAACGGGCTTCTTCGGGTAGGTGACTGATGACATCTGGCTTATTGCTGGCCCACTGTCAGAGTTCAAATCCACCTGAGGCTAGAGTCTCCCTTAACTTATCTATCAGGGTTCTGGCTTGGTCAGGAGAAGAGAGGCTTTGCAGACAATTATCGACACAGAAGCATCTCTCGATGGAAAACCTCACATCGTCGTCTGGCTGGCTGTGACTGATTACATGGTGCTGCATGGCGTAAGTGGCACAGCACAGACTAAACGTTGTACCAAAAGGTAAGACCTGCCACTCAAACACAGATGGAATTTGGTTTCTTTCCATGTCTCTCCAGACAAATCTCAGAAGGGGGCGAACTTCAGGGAGCAGGCGGACCTGGTGGAACATGGCTTTCACGTCACCACATATGGCTACACTATGCTCTCGAAATCGTAACAGCACTCCTAGGAGTGAGGGTCCTTAGGTGGGTCCAGGTAACAGCCACTCATTTAGGTTCAGACCTCTGTATTGGTAAGAGCAGTTAAACACTTTGCGATTCTTATTGTTGTGGGTCACCATGTGGTGTGGAATATACCATGATTCCACTGATTGTGTCATCTCATGGGAGTTCAGCTTTTTAACTACTCCGGTCTGAGTCAATTTCTGAATTTCAGCGTTGTATACCTCAGCTCGTTCCAGGTTCCTCGTGCGGTGTTCCGGAGGCTCAGCATTACCATTTCCTTTGTGGCTTGGAAAGGGGGCATATCTTTGTGCCTAAGTAGCGGCGTGACATAACGTAAGACTCTGTCCACTTCAACTCGAGTGGTCTTTGATTCGAGCATGTTAATGGTCTCTTGGTCTTGTCGTGACCTGGTGAACTCTTTCTCGTTCCTGAAGGGAAGTACATCCACTTGCCACAGTTTCTCTACGTTCTTGAAGAGCTCTGCCACTTGGGGATTGGTTGAGGTCAATAAACACTGCTATAAACAGGAGTAATCAAGTGAGGGTGATCCGCTCCAATTAGCAGCAAGGGCTGTGCCTGTTCGAATGCCTGTATTGGGAGGCCCACAGGGTGCTTGTAACTTTTCTCTAATTTGTTCATGGGGTAAGAGTGAAGTGCAAGACCAAGATGTTCTGCAGTGAAGGCATCAATGATGAGAAAGCTGTGCTGAGGCTTTTCAGCTGGGGAAATACGGAATGACACCTTGGACCCGTGAAGAACTTTAATATTTTTATGTATAGTCCACAAGGTCAAGTCTTCTGGCTCTCCTCGGAGGCCCAGGTGGTGTGTTGCTGCTCGTAAGAGCATAGTCCGCTCTGAGCCATCGTCCAGGATGGCATAGGTGCTCAGTGTGCGCTTACCATGGTGGAGTAGTACTCTAAAATAACCTTTAATAGCACACGACTTCCATCTACTGGTTTGTCCACATACAGCACTTCAGAAGATGTATTCACTAGACAGCTCTCCTCTTTAGTTGACTTGACTACAGTCTTAGGTGTTTTGGAATTAACTTCGTGCAGCACTGGTAGGTGTTTGCCTTGACAAATGCTGCAAGGTTTTTGCAGATTGCAATGGGCTGCTTGGTGAGTTCTAGCACATCGCCAGCACCTTCGATTGGTATGGATCCATTCTGATAATTAGTCTGTGGTCAGTTTTACAATATCTGTGCATTGGCTTAAGAAGTGCTCTGAATTGTTACAGAATGTCACTTGTGCAGGTAAAACTTCTCTCTCCATTGCCTCTCTGGATCCATGTAGTACAGTAGTGGTTCACCTCTTCTGCCGAGGCTCTTGTCTAGGCCCTTGTCTCTCCTTAGTGTTCTTCACTGTTGATGAACCGTCATATTCCTGGCACCATGACTCATATTGCAGCCACTCAGAGAGATCAGTCAGAGTATAGGTTTTTCCTGGATAATGGAACTTGCTGCGCCTGAACTCTCATCTCTGTCGGTAACTTGCTCAGCAAGCGTGCTATGTGAGATCCACACTAGAGACCTGCGCGGGACGGATTTTTCAGTCCCACACCCGCAAGATTCTGTCCCTCACCCGCCCGCTCCCGCAGAAGTATACATAAAATGGTTCTGTAATATCTCCTAAGCTCCACATCATACCAGCATAAACGCTCCCGATAAAATATTTGTTATTTAGGCTAAGCATCAACATTTACATTCACAAACCACTTTTATTTTTAACAGAAAAGCAAGCATGTGCTGCTGCGTGCATAGTTTGGCATGGCAGATTGCAAGCAGTGCGCTTCCTTTATTATCACTAAAAGCTGACATTTCAGTTAATCGCGATCTCATAAAGCTCTGTTATATCACATTAAATATATGCACAATGAATTTTCACAGTGTCTACACTTCGTGTGTTAAAATGAGAGGATTCGTGAGCACGTAATTTCAGCACTGCGGTGAGTAGATTCTAACTTAATCACCTCTGATTGGCCATTGCGTTCCAGAAATCAACAGCTGAGTCTGTGATTGGCTACATTGCGCAACCTTTTAAACACGTGTTATAAATAGAAACTATGCCTAGCTTGCACATGTCAATCATTTTAATGTTAATATTAGTTGTTCTTTTTGCTTTTGTGCAACAGATAAATAACATAAATTTATGTTTTAAACACTTTATGTTTAGATCATTTCTATTTTGCGGGAGTCCCGCGAATCATTTTATGCTCCCGCATCCCTAGGAAGAGCTCCATCCCATCTGGGGGCAGTAGATTCTCTAAAGCTATCTTCATCCTAGCGAACTCACTGGGGTCTCTGTGACAGAAGTAGGGAATTGATGGCATTGGACCTCGGTATGTCGGCTCAGAAGGTAGAGGAATCTGGTATCAAGGATCGATTACAGTTCTCGTGTGGGCCCTCATCGGCAGGGATGACCGGTGGGTCGCCGCAGGTTCACCTTTACGGTGATCTCTCCTGGGGGACCAAGGGATTTAAGCATGAACATGAGTGCTTGGACCTGTGGGGCGAACTTCTCAAAGGCAGCTTGATCATCGAATATCAGGCGAGTCCATAACACTGGCTATTTTATTCAATGCCATCTGATGGGGCTGGCCAAACTTCAGATTAAGAGCCGCCATGGTATCGCTGTAAGGTCTGGGGGAGTTCAGATATGAATCTGCTATCAACCTGGCCTCTTCCAACTTCAAGTGATCCACTAGGAAGAGCTCCATCCCATCTGGGGGCAGTAGATTCTCTAAAGCTATCTTCATCCTAGCGAACTCACTGGGGTCTCTGTGACAGAAGTAGGGAATTGATGGCATTGGACCTCGGTATGTCGGCTCAGAAGGTAGAGGAATCTGGTATCAAGGATCGATTACAGTTCTCGTGTGGGCCCTCATCGGCAGGTATGACTGTGAGATCGCTGCAGGCTCACCTTGAAGGTAACTCTTGTACTGCTCTGGGTGATATCCTGGACTGGCTCAAAGAGGTGGCTGAGGATGGAAGCCTTGTTGTTGACTCGAATGGCCTGGAAGCATCCTGCTTGCCTTTGCTGTCGGTGGGCCATGTTTTACGATAGGAGGGTTTTGAGTATGTGCAACAAGAGGTTTACTCTTACTAACAGCTGCTTGTTTTAAAACTTGAAGCTCACTCATCATCTTGTCCAGAAGGTTGACAATGGGCTCGCTACTGACAGACTGAGGTTGTGGGTCTCCTGTCTTCCCACTTATGAAGTCGTGATTACGAGCTTGTTCAATTCAAGTGCTTTAATGTCGGAAAGAATAAAATGTAGCATCCCATTGGTTGACTATCATAAACATTCACCGCGCTACACATGCAGTTTCCTGACAATTCTCATTGCAATTCTCATTCTCATTGCTAGTTTTTCTTGATCTTAGTGCTGCGTTCGACACCATAGATCATGACATACTCATAGATTGATTACAAAACTATACAGGTACTCAAGGGCAGGCTTTAAGATGGTTTAGATCCTATCTGTCCGATCGCTACCACTTTGTTCATTTAAATGGGGAGTCATCTCGATTATCACCAGTAAAATATGGAGTGCCGCAAGGATCTGTCCTAGGTCCTCTGCTATTTTCAATATACATCTTGCCCCTTGGTAATATTATTAGAAAATTCAGGATTAGTTTCCAGTGTTATGCTGATGATACTCAACTATATATCTCAACAAGACCAGATGAAACTTCTAAATTATCTAAGCTAACAGAGTGTGTTAAAAATGTAAAAGATTGGATGACCAATCATTTTCTC
>NW_015506392.1:740800-760954 GCF_001515645.1 Sinocyclocheilus grahami
TATCGGCTTTCACCGTGGATGAAGCGGAGTCCAGCCCGGAGTCGTCACATGTCCTTCCGGATGCTCCTTCATCGAAATCGCCGGCCGGGCCATTCTCAAGCCCACCTGCCTCTGCTCACTCTAACCCTCCCGCCGTTCCTCACGCTAGCCCCCAGCTTCTGCTCACTGTAGGTGTGTACACTGTAGGCCACTGTGTGTGTGACGCTGTTTCGTTGTGAAAGCGAAACTACTTTGTTTGGTCTTCCAAAAGAGGACGATATCTGCTTTGTCATGCCTGGAGCTGATCCGTGCTGGTTGCTGAGGAAATACTACAACTTTGCGCTGTCGATCGCCGGATCGGCTTTCACCGTGGATGAAGCGGAGTCCAGCCCGGAGTCGTCACATGTCCTTCCGGATGCTCCTTCATCGAAATCGCCGGCCGGGCCATTCTCAAGCCCACCTGCCTCTGCTCACTCTAACCCTCCCGCCGTTCCTCACGCTAGCCCCCAGCTTCTGCTCACTGTAGGTGTGTACACTGTAGGCCACTGTGTGTGTGACGCTGTTTCGTTGTGAAAGCGAAACTACTTTGTTTGGCCTTCCAAAAATGGACACGACTAGAAATCAGTGGTTAAGTTGTATTTACAACACTGTTCCAGAACACTTCAACCCAAATATTCAGATGTGTGCAGCACACTTTATGGAGGACTGTTTCCTGATCCTGGGAGAGTAGATTACAATGCCGGCTGTTTTGACTCAAAGACTGTAAGTACCTCTTTTATATTTAAAGTGTTTTAAATCGTCCATCGAGATTTTTGAGCAGTGTAGAGTAGGGCTTGTTTGTCATTTCTCCGATCACAAATGCAGACATGGTTTTATGTTTACGCGGCGCAATGCAACGCAACGCGTAAAAAGACAGTATAAGTCCTTATAATCTATAATTATGTCCCCACTGGATGCAACGAATGCCTCGTTTATAATGGGCTTTCATGATTTGAATCATCGCTCTGGCGTGACAGGGCATCATCACAATATGGTGAGGGGTGTAACATTTCCGTCTCACGCTTGAGGTATTCGCCAATCACAATGCACTGGATAGCTGGCCAATCACAGCACACCTCGCTTTTCAGACCGATGAAAATCAACGCGTTTCAGAAAGGCGGGGCATAGAGGAGAAACAATAATGTACAGTACGAGGAAAATAATGTGTTTTTTTAACCTTAAACCGCATAAACACATTTCATTACACCAAATACACAAAATACTGTTCTTTTTAGCAACATCATATGACCCCTTTAACCAAATACATTTTGCTTGGTTGGAACAGCAGCTACGCTAATTATGTCTTTATTTGTTTCTCTGTTTTTGCCACAAGGATTTACACAACCTTCAGTCTGGATCCAGAACACCTGAGAAGAGATGATGCCAACCCGTCAGAGGACCTCAGATGATGCCACCCCTGAAACAACATACAGAACTACCATATGTTGCTATAAGTTTGACTGCATCATATAATAATTGCTGTTAATAGTGTTCATCGTCTGTTTTATTACATCTTTAATTGATTACGTCTTTAATTGATTTTTCCGTACATTTCTGCCATATGTACATTAACTGACAGTCACCACTGATAAGCTACTACTAAATATTGTAGAAACTTGTGCTATACAAATAAACTTGAATTGAATTGAATTGAATTCTGGAATTTCGGTCAAATACATGCTTATTTCATTGCTTATAAAATATACAATATTCTTCGAATGATCGTTCATATCTAGCCTATAAATACACTAGCTACTTTAGCGACAAGACAAAGGGATGTAGTTGTTGTAAGAACAGCATTGACAGCAGCAATGGTTGGCCCCTCCACCATGTTTAAAGTTTAAGACCCACCCAACTCGGAAACTCTGGTATCAAAAAAATGTCCCAGTACCAACTTGAGAGAAAATATTGGAATTCCCATAATTACGAGATTCCAACTTGTAAAAAGCGTTCTCGTCCTTGTAGAACTCGTAATTACAACTTGTGAACTGGGAGTTTTCTGAGAGCTACGACTTGTACCACCGCAGGCTCTGTTTAGGCGTTGATAGTGTTGCCATAGAAAAGCATAATTCAGAGTCCGAGGACGTGAACAGCTCCGAGTAGAACAACAAGTTACGATAATTACGATATGACGTGAATGCAGCATAATTTCCGATTAGGAAACTCGTATTTATGATAATTCAGATAGGACGTGAAGGCAGCATTAGTGTAAATAGCCGCTGCCCTTATTAATTTGTGGCTACTATAGGCTATTGTCTGCATGTCATGTGCAGGGCACGTAAATTTCTTTTTTGCATTTATTTTTGCTCTCCGCAGCTGCCGTGGAACTGCAGCGTCATATATATTTTAAATTTTTTTAACTACGTGCGTCGCCGCGCCAACTTTGTTCTTGTACAGGTGCTGCAGTAGCCTAGGTTCTGTTGCTTCAGAAAAACTTCCCCACAGTTGGGGAAGTCGTGGCCTAATGGTTAGAGAGTCGGACTCGTTGGTTGCGGGTTCGAGTCTCGTACCAGCAGGGACTGTAGGTGGGGGGAGTGAATGTACAAATCTACCGTCGAGTGTGCTTCAACCATCTTCGCACGTTTCCTCAGTTGCGGCAGTCAAAGGAGCTAACGGACAATCCGCTTCGGTTAAGGATGGGTCTACTAAATTCGAGATTGGTGGTAAATAAGACTTTTATTATAAATGACTTTTTTACCTTGCGTGAGTTGGACTGCTTATGTATTACGAAAACCTGGCTTACCATCGGTGATTCAAGCCCTCTTTTGGAACTTTTACCCTCAAGCTGTTTGTTTTTAAATTCGCCCCGCTTAACTGGCAGGGGCGGCGGATTACTAAAGACAAATTTTCTCATCGCCAAATAGTACAAAATAAATACAGAAATTTTGAGCTGCAACTGTTTATACAAGTGCATCTCAATAAATTAGAATGTCTTGGAAAAGTATACACGAGTTTCACAATTTGAGTTGAATTACTGAAATAAATTAACTTTTCCACGACATTCTAATTTATTGAGATGCACCTGTAATTGAACTAAATAGTCCACTATTGATTGCCTTGTTATATCGCCCTCCTAAATACAATGCAGACTTTTTAAATGAGATTTCAGATTTTTGGGGTGAAATTGTTCCAAAGTATGATAAATTGTTAATTCTTGGTGATTTTAATATACATGTGTGTTGCACAACAGACCCTATAGCTAAAGAGTTTATTACGTTGATAAATACTTTTGATTTAGATCATCATGTAAATGTTCCTACCCATCAGGGTGGTCATACTCTTGATCTTGTGTTATCATATGGAATTTCTCTTTATGATCTGGAGATTGTGGACAATGGGTTTTCTGATCATAAATGTGTTATGTTTTCTATTCCTATATCATCAAACTCTTTCCAACTCAAAAAGCAAGTCCGTAAATCACGATTAATTAACTCTGCTACTAATATTTTTTTTTCATTCGCTTTCTGCGATACTATGCACGCTGTGGATGCAACCCAGTATGAATTAAATGCAGAGGAGCTTTTGTCTGAGTTCAGTTCTACATGTGTGAATGTTTTAAATGCAGTGGCTCCTGTAAAGACCTTAAAATCTAAACCAAGAGTTGACCCATGGATTGATGATAACATATGCTCCCTGAGGCAGTCTTGCAGAAGAGCAGAGCGTAGATGGAAGACAGATAAGCTTCAGGTCTCTTTTGAAATATTAAGGGACTCATTGTTAAAATATCAAAAGGCTTTAAGAGCAGCAAGATCCAGTAATTTATGAAACATTACTAGTATTTAAATCTTTAAATGGTTTGGCCCCTCCTTACCTTTCGGATTTACTGACAGAACATCGGCCAGTTGTGTCTCTCTGGTCGTCTAATCAGAGATTGCTACGTATTCCGAAATCAAAGCTGAAAAGTAGGGGTGACCGGACCTTTTCTGTAGCTGCTCCCAGATTGTGGTAGCCATGGAATAAAAGAATAAAAAAATTAATTTTGAGTTTGTATTTCAAAATTCTGACTTTTTTCTCGCAATTCCTAGATTATATTTCACAATTCTGATAAGAAAAATCAACTCATCGTTCTCTCTTTTCCCTTCGGCTCAGAATCATGAGTTTATATCCCACACTTGGCTTTGTTTTCCCCCTCTCAGAATTGACAAAATTGCAATCGTTGAGTTAAATTGAGTAATAAAGTGTGAACTAGGTGATATAAACTTGCATTTGCAAGAAAAAAAGTCAGAATTGTGAGATAAAATAGGTAGCCTAAATGTTATAAGTTTAAATAGTAGTCATTTTCATGCTGTAACTGCAGGGCTAATACAATATGTCCCCTATGAACTGCATATGTGAATATTATGTAGACCTATTGTTTAAATCAAATTTATGCTTTAAAAGTGGAGTAATCATGGTGGGTTTCATCCATAGTCTGTCCATTTAAACGTCTGCGTTTAGCTTCAAATAGCATCTTTGACGACAGTATTCTATAAAAATGACTTGTATTCCGATTCTAACATTCAAAAGCACAACAATGCATTTTTTCAATTATTCTAAGGATTTTACCCGTTTCTTGCTCGCAGTGTTTTTCTTCCACCACAATGCGCGCGCAGTTGCATGTGATGTAACTGTGACGTCTACTCCAAACTGGTCTAAGGATTTGACCAGTCCGCTTTCCAATTAATAGCAGAAGTTTTTGCATTCCAAAAGAATTTTCCTCTAGGGGAGATTTTATATTTTGATTGAAAAATGTGTCTTATATTTTTATATAAGGAAGTAAATATTTCAATGCCATCAAATATTAACTCTGGAAGTATTCTTTCATTGCTTCCAAAAATGAGGGGATTTTTTATTAAGCGTATCAACTTTATTGATTTTTTTTTATTAATAACAAAATGACATTAAATCAAATGCCAGGGAGCAAGCCAATAATGTATATTTTGAACAGATTCACAGTTTTTACAGCTTTCTTACGCCCCATTCACACGGGGCGTCAGAGTCAACGCCTCTCTTTACTTTGAATGGAGTGACGTCAAGTGTTGGTGAAATGAATTGTGGGTCCGTCGCGTCGGGTCAGTTGCTTGCGGCAGAAGTTGAAAACTTTTCAACTTTTCAAGCGCCAACGCAGGCGTCAGTCAATCAGATGACCTTATGCAATAGGCTATGATCAAAATAACCGAAGATTATCATAGAATGGTCAGTTAAAGTGTCTGTGAACCAGGAATTAATACAAAATGACACTACACATGCAAATATTTATTCGTATTATGATTTATTATTTTCAAAGACGTGAGTGACACTTGAAGTGGTTCGCGTTATTTGAATCAGAATACGAAGCAGTCACGTGGTTGTGTGCGAAAACGAAGCTTCGGACGTCACAGATCACGTGGTTTTGGCAAAACGAATCAAGCTCCGGTACAGAGCTTCGAAGACTCGTTGTTGAACGTCACGTAACATCAACGTTAATAAAGTAGTTGCTTTGTTGGCGTTTTTAATTTTTGAAGTTGCCTCGTGGAATGTCCAGTTAAGGTTAGCTCTTTAGCATTATTATTGTAGATTTGAGTAATAACAGGCGGTACCGCGGGAAGTAGGGGTGCTACAGCACCCCCTGTCGTGTAGCCTGAGATAAAATGGGGGGGGCTGGGGATGCGCTGTTGAAAATCATAGACTGTATAAAAACATGGACCTAGAGTCCGTGACGTCACCCGTAGGTTTCCGAAGAGCGTTTTTGAAGCTAAAAAGTGGGCGGAGCCTGCCGTCGCCATCTTGGCAGCGCGTCACTCCCGGATAATCGAAAATGGGCAAAGAGGCGGGAGCTGGTTGCTGAAACCACACCCACCTAGCTCGACGGCGGTGACAGCAGCGGCAATCCACCTGTCACTCAAGTGGCCACGCCCTTAATTATGCAGAACTTTAAGGCTTAATATAATTTAAACGGATGAGTTATAAAAAAATCCACCCCCCTCACAGTTGTCATGAAGGGCAAAATTAGCTATATAGACCAAAACCACTGTTTGAACCAGACTGTAAACACGTTTTTTTCTGCTGTAAAGTTGGGCGTTTTAACATGAGGAGTCTATGGGATTGACTCTCTTTTGCAGCCCGCCTCTAGCGGTCAGTTGATGAATTACAGTTTAAGTCACTTCCGTGTTGGCTTCACGAGAGAGCGGGGGAGGTTGCCGCTTGTTGAAAATAAAGAAATGAAAATTTTGCAACAAAAAATAAATAAAATAAATTGTATTAATTTGTATATTCGTTGAAAAAGTAGCCGAAGCCTACAATGGCATTATAAGCAAGAGTTAAGTTGAATCAAATTGTCGTTTCAACTTATTAACAGACTTAAAAATAATTTGGTGCTATGAATTTTGGATCAAGTTATTACCTGTAACATCTGTGCCGTACCCATATTAACGACCACGATAAACATACACGCATATACAGAATTACAGTATTCACGCAAACATAACCTGTTCTGTCTTAAGTGAACGCTTGGGGAAGATTTGCATAACGCCGCCCAAATGTTCACGCAAAGAAAGAAGGCGTAACTTTTATTCTCGCTGTCGTATTGTTGCCGCCGCCGCCATGTTGTGAAAGCGCTGTGTGTTTCGCCGTGAAAGTGAAACTACTTTGTTTGGTCTTCCAAAAGAGGACGATATCGCTTCGTCATGCCTGGAGCTGATCCGTGCTGGTCGCTGAGGGAGTACATCAACTTTGTGCTGTGGATCGCCGGCACATTTTATGGAGGACTGTTTCCTGATCCTGGGAGAGTAACGTTAGACTAAAATGCAGTTCTGACTCACGTAAGTACGTTTTCTTTGATCATTTGCCACTGATGATTCAAACGTGAGTTTTGAGCAGTGTAGAGTAGCGCTTGTTGTTTGTCATTTCTCCGATCACACATGCAGACATGGTTTTATGTTTATGCGGCACGATGCAATGCAACACATAAAGAGACAGTATAAGTCATTATAATCAGTAATTATGTCCCCACTGGATGCAACAAATGCCTGGTTTATAATGGGTTTTAATGTGTTTGTCTCGTCGCTCCGGCCGGACACGGCATCATCACAGCGAGGGGCGTAACATTTCCGTCACACGCTTGAGGGTGAGTAATAAATTACATAATTTTCATTTTTGGGTGAACTAACACTTTAAACTGACTTGTGCACTCAATACCAAACTTTGTTCATGGATTGCACCCCAAGCAGTTGAACTGTAGTGTTGTTTTTCTTTTTTTTGGTTCTTCTGATTTTGCATTTGTAATAGGGTTAATGGTCATTTCTCTCAATTTATCTCAAAGGTTAGCAGTTTTAACGGTTTACTTAATTTTTACTCTTATTTTACATATTTCAAGTCTTAAAGGAGCGTTGTAGAAAAGATTAACATACCACATTAATGTGGTTAAGGTTACAGAAAGGTTGATTTTGCATTTGTAATAGGGTTAATGGTCATTTCTCTCAATTTATCTCAAAGGTTAGCAGTTTTAACGGTTTACTTAATTTTTACTCTTATTTTACATATTTCAAGTCTTAAAGGAGCGTTGTAGAAAAGATTAACATACCACATTAATGTGGTTAAGGTTACAGAAAGGTTGATTTTGCATTTGTAATAGTTCAAAATAATGTGACGTTCATGCATTTTTTTTGACAGAAGGTGATGCATATTTTAAAAAGACATCACAATAAACATCGAGGTCTTTCCAAGAGAAATATCCCTGTCTTTATTTATAGTAAGTCAACTAAATGAGCATTTACGGACAATGTTTTTGTTTTATTTTAAGTGAAAAAAATGTACATTAAAGCAAATGTAGCTTTTGTTGATGGTAAAAGTTAAGTTGTAACAAAGCAAAAAATATATACTGACCTACATTTAAGTAAAGTTTTTTCTTGTGACTAAAGAAAATAAATAGCTTTAGGTGTTATTAAAAATATAGTTTGTACTGATGCCTTTAGCTCCACTGATCAGAGCATTCGGCACGGTCGTCTGTGAGTGACGTCACCTCCCAATACAACCACGCCCCCTAGTATAGCCCCGCCCCCTCACATTGATTGGCTGCTTTCCGTGTAGCCTTGGCAGGTTACATGCGCGACGCAGCGAGAGTGGAAGAGCAGATGTGGTAATTAATATTGCTATTTAGATATGACAGGCTCAGACATGGGAAATACAGCTGCAAATGGACTTTGCTTTTTAATTTGAAATGTGGCCGTCACTGTGCGTTCGCGAAAGCGGAAAATTTGGATTTGCAATTGCATTATGTCACAATTCATGCGTCCACATATGGAAAACGCAATTGAAAATAGTCCGGAATATCCTTCCATAATGACCTGCAGTGTAAACGACGCCAGAGTCATCAGGAAAAAAAACCTTGTCGGTGCCCGGATGTTGGCGCAGTGACGTCACACGCAAAGCTTTCAGAACAAACTTGCCGTCCCTACGTCACTGGCTTGCACATACACTTCGGTCTGCAGCGCGTGGAGCCGTTAGGAGCCGTTAGGCGCCGGACTTTCACGCGTAGCGAGGCATGAAGCGCAAGAGCGAGCGACGGAGCGAGTCGAGGAAGAGACTCCGCGCGTCTCTGAGGGAGCAGACGGAGTCCAAGAGCGATATTCACCTTCGTATCACAGGTAAACTAGCTACAGACGCTGCCTCAAAGGGTTAAACCGGTCGTACAAATCCTGTCAGGGGTTAGTTCGGCGGTTTACGGCACGGGGTGGTCGTTTTAACACAAACTAAGTGCTGTTTATGTAGCGACTAGCGTTGATTGTATGTCAGGATGACTCGATCTCTAATGGTGTCTGTGTAACGTTAGAGACGGAGCGAGCTGCTTTGTAATGAGTGTAATAGCGGATCAAAGCGTTCAGTCAGAGTGACGTGAGATTCTATTGGCCAATCGGCTCTCCTCTCCTAGCAACGGCTTGGGCAGCGTGCCAATTAGAGTCGAATACTGGCTGCTGCTCAATTTAAATTCTGGAGGGAGGAGCTTCATGTGATTGACGTGGCTGTGAGCCAATCAGGCGCCGGGAAACGGTTCAACGTTGCGTTGGATTTTAAACTGAGCTTTATTCGGACTTCAGGCGAGAGGGAGATTCACAGATGCTGTTTCATAGTTCTAATTTAATTATTTTGAATGCGGGGTTTATCGCGGTAAAACCGGTTCGACAAGTACAAATGAGATGTTTTACATTCTTTTAAATTCGCTGCATAATTTCTTGAAGTGTCGACCTGAAGTAGACTGTTTTGGTTGAATGTGTAAATGTGTTTTGGCTTTATTATTATTATTATTAAACTAAACCGAGATTAAATAATGCTCCGTTACAATAGAAACGTGTGCTCTGTCAAACCGCGTCGAGTTCATTAAAGGTGAGGCTCATATTTTTTATTATTATTATTTACTTAATCATGCACATAGGGTTTGTCTGAGAACTCACTTCCGGTACGCGGATTCAAAATAACACATGCTCTCGTGTTTACTTCCTGCGTGAAATCTGCAGGAAGTACGTTCATTGTGAGAGATTGCCTTATAGTTTGGCTTCTTGTGTTTTTCAGATCAGCTGTATTTTGCTCTTCTTCATCAGAAGGTGAAGAGCAGTCCTGACACACACTGTTTCTGCATCGATGAAGAGCTTTCCTATGAGAAGTGAGAGTGCCATTATGCATTACTTCTAAAATACTGTCCAGTGGCTCATGATTAGGGACCGTATCATTCAATAAACACTATAAAGTGTCGTATTTGATGCATGAAAGGTCTTTAAATGATCGAAAGTTAGCTGTCACACTCGATCTACGCCATGCCTTCTGTCTCTGATTGATAGTTTGGACTCTTTTAGTGTAATCTGGACTGATTTTGATCAAGTAAGCGTCAGGATAACTGCAGTAATATCTCCAGATGAACACTTACTGCACTGAAGCAGCTCAGCTTGATTCTCCATCAATCATGTTTTAGAGTCTCGAATCTGATGATCAGGATCTTTTGAGGGATCAAATATGATAAAGCATGCATGCACATTTAGCATAATGTTGTGTTTTTCCCTGTTGAACAGCCTGTTAACTGTACATATGGTTTCTATGGATTGCACCAGACGTTTATCAATGACCTCTTTGATTTTTATATTTGAACAGCTTCTATGCAGACTTTGGCCCGCTCAACCTGGCCATGTTTTATCGCTTCTGTTGCAAACTCAACAAGAAGCTGAAGGTAATGACGCTTCATTATGCTGGCACATTAAACACAGTCTTTGCATGCAAGCATGCAAGTGCTGTTGTAATTGTATTGAAATGCTTTTTAAATTTGTGCTCTTCTAATTCAACAAGTCTTGTGCTCTTGCAAAGAAGACAATTGTGTTTTATACCTGTGGTGACCGAAAGAAACAAGCCAATGCTGCGTATTTGATCGGCTCTTATGTTGTAAGTTTCCCAGTCCAGCTTTATATTTACTGTTCATTTAGGCTAAAGACTTCAGTGCAACCTGATGAAATATTCTTAATTTTTCTAATGGTTTAGCATGTATATGCGAGGAAAACATTGCTTGTAGATTATATTGATATTTAGATGATGTGGAAAAGTCACTTTTGTCCTCTTTTAGGTAATGCATCTACAGAAAACCCCAGAAGAAGCGTACAGCCTTCTGGTCTCTCAAAATGGATCTTATCTTCCTTTTCGGTAATTAAAATGCATCCCCTTCGTTATTTAAGAACATGCATTTCATGAGATATCAAGTTTTTCTGGCCACAAAAAATACATGTCGGCCTCAGGGAAAATACTAAATGTATTTAAATCTGTAGTAACCGTGCATCTTATTTCTTTTGGTTAATTTCTAGGTTTCTGTTCATCTTTGACTTAATTTTTCATTGCATTCAACAGAGATGCATCTTTTGGAGCTTGCATGTACAATCTGAATATCCTTGACTGTCTACGGGCCGTTCACAAGGTAATCCAGAGTCTCTGTGAAGCTTCATCAGGCATGTTTGCTGATCCTGATGATCGCATGTTGTGTGTTTCAGGCTCTCCAGTTCGGCTGGCTGGATTTCTCAAAGTTTAATGTGGAGGAATATGAACATTATGAGGTGAGCTTCTACTGATGTAGAAGAATAAAGCTTAAAGAGTTTAGTCACACACTGACAGACATGCTGCTTTATTATTTTTTCCAGAGGGCAGAAAATGGAGATTTCAACTGGATAATTCCAGCAAAGTTTTTGGCTTTCAGCGGCCCTCATCCAAATAGCAAAATTGAGAATGGTGCGTATGGATTGGCTTGATCACTGATTATTCTAATGCTTTAAAATAAAAACTGGAAACATATATACTTTTTTTTTTTCCATCAGGATACCCTCTTCATGCCCCTGAAGCGTATTTCCCCTACTTCAGGAAGCACAACATCACCACCATCATCCGGCTCAACAAGAAAATGTACGATGCCAAGCGTTTCACGGACATGGGCTTCAAGCACCACGACCTGTTCTTTGTAGACGGCAGTACGCCCAACGACTCCATCGTCACCAAGTTCCTGAACATCTGCGAGAATGCTGACGGAGCCATTGCGGTCCACTGCAAAGGTTTGGGTTTTTCAAGCTTAAAGGGATAGTTCACCCAAAAATGAAAATGTGATGTTTATCTGCTCACCCCCTGCAGGGCATCCAAGATGTAGGTGACTTTGTGTCTTCAGTAGAACACAGATGATGATTTTTAACTTTAACCGTTGCAGTCTGTCAGTCGTATAATGCATGGCAATGGTAACAAAATCTATGAGAGTAAAAAAAAACATGCACAGACAAATCCAAATTAAACCCTGCGGCTCGTGACGACACATTGATGTCCTAAGACACGAAGCGATCGGTTTGTGCGAGAAACCCAACAGTATTTATATAATTTTTTACTTCGGCTGGATATCAACACACCCGTTAACGTAAACTACGCCAGAGCGCGTACACACCTCACGCACCGGATGCCGTGCGCGCGCCCAAAGACAGTATCTTATCAACTTCAAATTTGGACCAAAACTTATTTAGACAATGCTTTAATTTTATACCAATTTAAGGAAAACCTGTTATGTAAAATATTTACTATATATAAAATAAAATTAGTATTGCGCATTTTCTTTACAGTAAATTTAAACTTCTATCACTTTTTGTTACTTACATTTTTTTTAGAAAAAAACTTTTGCAATAATCTGCTGATTTTCTTCTTTAAAAAGAGACCAACCTTAGATCTGTATTCCAAAGTGTTCCATTTAAGTTTGGATAGTGCACTTTAATGCCTATTTTTTTAAAAAAATGGGGGGTGACGGTTAAGGGGTTAAACCTATTCTGCATAAATCCCCATATAATTGTTGCATTCATTTTATTGCATGATTCAGCCATCTCCGTTCATCAGTGGATCTTCCTGGTTCCGTTAGAAATATTAACAGGCCAAACCACCGTGTGTTTCAGCCGGTCTGGGCCGAACAGGGACACTGATTGGCTGTTATATGATGAAACACTTCAGACTGACGGCAGCTGAAGCCATCGCGTGGATCAGGATCTGCAGGCCCGGATCGATCATCGGACCTCAGCAGAACTTCATCGACGAGTGAGTCTTTGATGCAAAGCAATGAATTCTGCTCTTCATATTAATGTATGCATCTCTTGATGTAACAGAAAGCAGGCGAGTCTGTGGACAGAGGGTGATTTGTGCCGGCAAAAAATAAATGAGCAGGAAAACGGCTCGGGTAAAACACTAGTGGCTGGAATCCTATCAGGAGTGGAAGATATTTCCATTAATTGTACAAACAAGAACATTTCACTGAGGAAAACAGCCTGTGAGACGGTGAGCAAATCTATTAATTCTGGAACATCCCAGTTTGTGTCTGTACACTTAGACATGGAAAAAATCAACATGCCGTTTTTGTTTTTACGTGCCGTTGCTCGAGTGATTGTTAACCAGGTTGTGTTTTTCACTGGTTAGCACACTGAGGAGGAGGAAGAGGAGTGCGGAAGACTCACGCAAGGCGACAGACTGAGAGCTCTGAAGAGTAAGAGGCAGTCCAGAGCGTCCACGGGTTCGATATTGTAAGTTCTTCTCCATTATGTCACTCTTCTGTCCATGCATTTACATTTAGCCAGACGGTTCGTGTCCACTGGCGCGGAAGAAATCTGATCAGCCCTTCAGTATCATCCATGATTGATTTCAATACAAAGGCATATTTTTTATCATGATTTCGGGAAAAAAGCATACTAGCCTATATTTTAAATTCCCAAGTTTGACTTGTGATCTTTGATTGTTGCTTGATTGCTACAGTGAATGCATGCAAACTGCATTTGAAACGTGATGCAACATTTTAAGCCTGACATATAAAATAGTTTTTTTTGAATGGAGCAGTTTATTGAATCTTTAGACAAATCTTGGAATAAGTATCATATTTGATGCATCAGGCTTTTATGGCACATATAATCGGATACAGTGAGAATATGGAGGAAAAACAGCTGTTTTATTCAGAGACCCAAAAATATGAATTTGCATCAGATGCTGATATTTATCTGATGTAATTCTGATGCTTGTGCTGTAAATCAGTGAGATCTTTCTAACAGTGCAGCAGACACTGACATAAAATGCTATAAATATCAGCGGTCGCTCTATATCTCCAGTAATCTGTCTCAGTGAGATGAGAGTGAAATGCTCCACACATATAATGCAGTGATTGAGAGCTGAAGAAATAAAGGCTCCTCAGAAGATGTGAGATGTTCTGGAGGCTTGTGAAGATCATTCCTCCGCTGAGGAACAGTGAAAGTAAAGCTTCTGGAAACAAACGCTCCTCAAAAGATCCTGAGGATCAGATTTGAGACTCTAAAACATGATTGATGGAGAATCAAGTAAAGCTGAGCTGCTTCAGTCCAGTAAGTGTTCATCTGGAAATACGTTTACTTGATAAAAATCAGTCAAGGTTTGACACGTGAAGCTGGACGTTTGTACAGTTAGACTAAAAGAGTCTAAACTATCAATCAGAGACAGAAGGCATGGAGTAGATTGAGTGTGACAGCACAGTTTTGATCGTATTGACCATTTAGAGGCATAGTAGCTCATTTAGCAGCTTTATAGAGTTAAGAACCAAATCCACCAGCATAAGCGCGCCATTTAAAATACACATTACAATCTTACAACAGCAATCTGCACCCCAGTGGACGTGTACCGTATGGAGAGAGTAGCGCGTTAGACACTCATCCAGTCGGATCTCATTCATATGTAGAGGTTTTCTCATGATGGTGGATGTTTAAGTGTGTGCATAATGAATGTGAGGCTGCCGCAGCTCTTCATTTCATCTCGTGGCTTAGTTTTCAACATTTAGACTCATTCTGCTTCCCCCCCCGTTCGCTGAGAATCAGCGTTTTCGAAGCCAAGACTCTTTTTGGAAAGTGTGTTTATGGGGTCACGACAAAAGGCTCAAAAGTGTTCACCATAAACAGTCAGATGCATGTAGAAATCTACCTTTGCATGCCCTGAAAACTAACATTTTCAGTCATTTTTGTGTAACAAACAAACATGCATGATCTTCTCAAAGTATAAGGCATCTCACAAAGTCTTTGCTTTGCACGGTGTTGTCTGATGATGAATGTGCTTGATTTGTCATATGCATGAAGTGTATGAACTGCTTTGTGTTGTTGTAACGCACTGTGGATCGTCTTTTTCGTTTGCACTGCAGACTGGATCTGATCTGAGACGGCGAATAGAGATTCAGTTTACAATTAGAGACCGTTTCCATCTAGTAGGCTTGAGCTTTGTAATATTAAAGTGAGCGTTTAAAGAGCGTTTACTCCCTTTGTTGCACTATTACGGCACAGAGTCATGATCAAAAAACCTGAAAAAGATGCTCAAACCCTCAAAATGCATTCAGGTCTGTTTTGACCTGGAAGAGATGACAGAAAATGTAAAAAAAAAATGCATAGTTTTTAGTAGGTGAACAAAAACAAAAGTAATTTTTGACTCGGTTATGTATGGAGTCCTGTTTGGTGTCAAAAAAACTTTTTGCAATATCTATGAAGTTATATTAGCATCAGAAAACTTTTGTAAACTAGATATAGCCTTTTCCCCATATCTCCCACACATTTGGATTTAATTTAGTTGAAAAACATGAATATGTAAGCCTGTTGATGAACCAATGCGGCATGAAATATTTAACACTTTTTTTTTTTTATCTGACAGTGAAAGTTTGTTGAAAGGGGAGGAAAAAAAAGCAGTATTTATTTTTTTGTTAGAAGTAAATATGTATGTTTCATAAATGTGGACTTTTTTTTAACAATCATGAGTTATAAATTAAAATGGATTTAATTCAATTACATTCATATTCACTCCAATGCGGTTAACACCGATAATTCTCAGATTATAGGTTCTTATAAATTTCATACAATGATATATTCAAATAAAATGTATATTGCAAAAAAATTAAAATTTTGGTGTGGTTCATGTGTAATTTGAAATTTAGAACAATTTCTCAATATATTAATAATATAAAAAGGATAAATGACATTCACCATGTTCACTTTTTTTCACATTTCAAGTCGCCGATGAAAAATGTGAAGTTATGACTGTTTTATAAAAATATTGATTCTTCGAGTCCAAACAGACTGGGAATGCGCAATACTATTCAGATTTTGAGGGTTAAAGCACATTGTAACGGTGGTGGCCCTCCAAAATTAAATTGCAGGATTTAAGGTAAGTTATTAAATTGTTCGGGCACCAGACAAGGCAAAGAATCCAAAAATTTGCCAAGTCAAAAGAGTTATTTTTTTTATTCCATCAATTCCCGGTAAAGCTCAAAAAACCCACCGATACATAAATTGCCACCTGCACACTAACACACAAGAAAAATACAAATCGATTAAATAACACCCTTCCCAAAAACGTTTCTTTTTAAGTCAGCCGACTATTATTTAATTATATGCACCAAAAAAAACCATCAGAAGAAAATGAATGGAAGGAAACAAATCTTACAAAGTTTTTCTTCTTTTTCACTGCATTTGTATAATAAAAAAAACAAAGCATTAATTAATTGAGAAAGAGGCTTTTCCACTTGTTCAATTAAATCTAGACAAGATCAACAAGTACACTGAGAATAAAACGGCAGAGTCCTCTGTTCACAAAAACACACAAAAAACGTATCAGTTTTCCTTTAAATTCATTCTTGGGAACAGTCTTAATGTTCAAAGTTTCAGTTCTTCACACCCAACAACAACGACAACCAAAAACAAAAAGAGGAAATAATTCCCCTAGCCTTAATCCCGTTAGGTGTGTGCGTTGTTTGTGTGGGCGAGTCTTCGTGCACAGGCAGCGTCTGAGCGGCCAATCAATAGCCTATACAAGGCAGGGAAAGGAGTGTTGGAGCTTCGGCGGGTTTTTCCCCAGAGGAAAAGAAACTGAAGTACCTGTGGCAGGCGAACCAGTCTTGAATGACGTTGCAACCGGTGACCAATGCACAACCAATTTTCTCGGAGGTTTTGGCGTTCACACCCGGTCTGCGCAAGCAAATAATCCGACACACTTAGCCACACTTGCCTGCATGTACCGTTCTCGTCACATCTGTTCCCTTCCGCTCACTTCCAGACTTCCGTTTTGCCTCTCTTTTGTATCGTTTCCGCCAGTACCTCCTAATTTGCAGGCAGGGTGCAAAAGCTGGTATGGGTCCATATCCATATTGCCACAACATGATCCTGATTCCTCAGTGTGAACTGGCAGAAGTGGAGTGAATGCAGTTTTACACGCGCTACAAATCCGTCCACTGTGCGGCGGGAAAAGACGAGTCTCCTGTCTTCCTCCTTTGTTGTTTTTGTTCTGAATTGCGCCCCTGTGTCTAGACGGCCGCTAGCCGTGCTGCTCTCTGCTCTCTGTAGCATTGTCTTCTGCTGGATGTTGTTTGGCTTCCCTTCCATCCATTACTGTATAGACGGGGTGGGATTGTAAATGCTTTCTCTTAGCCCGTCTCTGGACTGGAACGCTGTAAGTGTCTCGACGGATCATCCTTTACAAATGTGACCCTGGACCATAAAACCAGTCATAAGGGTCGATTTTTCGAAATTGAGATTTTTTTTGTGCTCCATGAAGTCAGAATTTTGAAATATAAAATCAAAGTTGCCTTTTTATTTTTTTTTGTTCCATGGCTCCATAGACTGCCGCTTGAAAACCGCCGTTTTCCGCCTCTAGATAGGCTCCGCCCACAAAAACCGTCACCCCTGTTTCGGATCTGTAAGACTATCCCACGCTCTTAATGTCAATTTCGTTGAATAACAGTGCTTATCGCTGGGTGACAAGCTCTTGTAATTTTGAAAATGACATCTAATCAATATAATTTATAACTTTGTACCCTATCCGTGAAATTCTCTGTCCGTAAAGGTTTTCTGCAACCATGACGCGCGCGCATCCTGAATGTTTACAAACCTATAATTGGTCTATAGCTAGGTTAGTTAGTGAATCCCACTTTAATCTGGTTCCTCAAGGTTTTTCTCTCTTCATCTAATGGTCTTATGGAGTTCTTCTCCTTCGTGTAGCTCATTTGAGGCTTTAAAGGATGATTTTGAAGCAAATGCTACACGTATGAACACACGCGATGATAATATCATCGGAGAACACAATGCATCAAAATCTCCATCCTTTTGTTTTAGTCGTTTTGCGTGTTTTCATCACACTGAACTTTTGTTTTTTCTCTACCTGCAGGTTAGAAGAAAATACTATTCAGACCAAATCAACATCAAAGTCATTAAGGTAACACTTCTTCTTTGTTTAAATAAGTTTGTGTTATATCCTTGTTAAAAAGATTGAAATTCAGATGAATAGTACTTTTGTCAAAATTCGAACTCCCAGAATCCCTTGAGACTCAGTCAAGCTTCCCTTTTATGTACTATTTCTAACCCATTTAAACTCATCTATCTATAATCTGACTCTATATATCTATCCTAGCGACCGCATAGCAACCGCCCTAGCAACTGCAGAGCAACAGCCTAGCAACCACCCTGGGGACCTAGCAACCACATAGCAACACCCTAACAACCACCCAGAATACCCTAGCAACCGCATAGCAACACCCTAGCAACCACACAAAATACCCTAGCGACCGCATAGCAACAGCCTAGCAACCGCACCTAACAACCACCCTGGGTACCTAGCAACCACATAGCAACACCTTAGCAACCACACAAAATACCCTAGCAACCGTATAGCAACCACCCTGAGAACCCTAGCATCTATTGATACTATATATATAAAATGAAACCATCAAATGATAAAATATAAATTATATATAAAATTATGTCTACGGCTGCACGATTATGTATACCATTGTTTAATGCAACTGCATGCCGTATTTTTATATGAAAATAAACGAACTGAAAACCTTTAGTGCTTTTCTACAGTATTGAGCCTCAAATGTCAAATATACATCGGATTGGTTTCATCTTTAAATTATAAAAAAAGTACGAATATGAATGGTATTCTAATGTTATGCTAAAACTAAAAGAATGGAAAAACTCGTTAAGATAACATGTAGAAAGAAAAAAACATATCTCTCTCTCTCTCTATATATATATATATATATATATATATATATATACACGCACACACACAAATGATAATATATTTAATTTTTTTTTACTTCATATTGTATTTTAGGTAACACTTTACTTGAAGGGGTGTGCATAAGACTGACATGACACATACATAATCATGACATGACACATGTCATGAATATGAAGGAGGTTTTATGCATGTTTAGGACAACTGTCATTAAGTGTCATTCGCTCAGTTATGTCATTTTTAATGCAAATATGACAATTATTTGACCTAACCCTACCCCTAACCATAGCCCATAACAAAGACATCTCAAACAATGTCATCTTTGCATTAAAAATTACATAACTGAGCGAATTACACTTAATGACAGTTGTCATAAACATGCATAAAAAACCTTCATATTCATGATCATGTGTCATGTCATGATTATGTATGTGTCATGTCATGATTATGTATGTGTCATGTCATGATTATGAAGGTGTCATGTCAGTCTTATGCACACCCCTTCAAGTAAAGTGTAACCGTATTTTATGCAAATTTCTACAGCAGCATCAGTAACTGAAAGCTTTTGCTTTGTGTGACGCTGTAAATGTAAACAACATTTCTGAATTCTGCTCTATTGTTTTTGTCATATTCCTTTTTAACAGAATTATTCTGCAGTTGCGTGTTCAGGGTTCTAAATCCGATCCACTGTAAGCCTGTCATATAATCTGTAAAACGTCTTCCACACAGCTCCGATAAAAGGAAAAGAACCCGGGCTTCACTTGGATCCAGCGGGACCAGTAGGTGGGTATTTCACGGCGTTTTTAAGCCCTTTGCATTAAAGCGACTTGAGTAAGTCTGACGTTCATATTCACGGTTGACGTTTTTCTTTCACAGCCCTTTACATTCAAGGCTCGCTAAATCTTTAGGCAGCTTGCACGTAACGGCCTGTGAAAAGGATCACGTGTTTTCTGATGTTAGCGCAGGCTCGGTGGCCTACAGTAATTTCATCAAGCAGTCGAGCTTAAAGCACTTTCAGCCGCAGAGATCCTCTGCTGTTTCACTGCAGCTCTATGGCCACAGTCTGAGTTCCCTCGGCTCAGTAAGTGTAAAGCGGACCGCGTGATCCGGGCTTTTAACGCCCAGCCATCCCGTCTTCAGCTTTCTTGCATGACTGATGGACAGAGCGGGCGTCTCTTGTAGTGCTGGGCGGTATGACCAAAAATTTATATCACGGTATTTATCAAAATTATACCGGTTTCATGATGGTATTTTTTTTTCATGCATGACCAGGTGTTAACCATATCTTCTACTGATTGAGAGGAAATACTGCAGTATATTGACTTGGAATGCTCTATTTTACTGTCATGATGAGTGAATATTGTCAAACAATTCCACACTAAATTGTGACTAAACATGACCTCTTTTAATACATGTTAACCAGGAGTCACTCTCATTTATAATCGCCGCATCGTCTGATAAAATCAGCATGCATCTACACTAAAGAGCGGCTATGTGTTGTTTTGGCTATATTACTTTTTTGTCTCATGCAGCACTGCCTGCGTCTGAGTAACAAACTAAAAACAACAAAGTGCATGTGATATTAACAGACGAACTACGCTCATATTTATAATTCCTAACACTCAG
>NW_015506392.1:761011-763865 GCF_001515645.1 Sinocyclocheilus grahami
ACACACGCCGAGAGAGGCGACACTTCTCCGGGAAAGCCAGACCTTGCGCTCGCGGGGCAGCACTGGAGAAATCCTCCAACTGAACCATAGCTAAGCTTTATCCAAGAAAGCCGCTAGGTTTGTCAGTATGAATATTCTATGGAACAAAGCAGCTAAAAGGGTCTGAAAGTTGCTAAATCTAGTGCTAAAGTCGCGCTGGTGTGTGTGAGACGCGGGAGCTGATGGCAGCGGGCGCTGGATATTTGTGGTGGTCAGTGTGGATATTGTGGATGAGTTCTTCTGTGTCATCACGTTCTATTAGTTCTACAGCTTCAGTTTCTGAACTAACACACAGCTGTTCCCTCACCACAGTGCAACAGTGAAAAGAGACCCCTTTCAAACAGTGGCGCGTTCTGAACATTGTTTAAGCGACACACACCGGTATTGCGGTATTTGAAAAATTCATATCATAACAAAAATAAACACCGGTATTCGGTATGAACCGCTATACCGCCCAGCACTAGTCTCTTGTCTTTGCTTGCACACTGTCTTCTGCTGATGGATGATTCACGTTAAATGACTCTTAAACTCTCGGTCTGTGAGCATGACTCGGAGACGTTTACATCTAGTTGTATCCATGATGATATTTAGGCTTTTAAAGCTGCAAAGTTTAGGTTTGGAATAATTACCGTTTTTATGCTCACCAAGCCTGCATTTATTTAATCAAAAATACAGAAAATGTGAAATTATTTTTAGAATTTTTGACAGTTGTTTACTATGTGAATATCTGTTAAAATATAATTTATTTCTGTAATTTCAGCATCATTTCTCCAGTCTTCAGTGTCACATGATCTTCAGAAATCATTCTAATATGCTGATTTATTGTCAAGTCAAGTCTGCTTTATTTTCAATTCTTCCACATGTAGAGCACATACACACAGAGAATTGAAATTGCGTTACTCTCAGACCCTTGGTGCATACAGATAACACTAACAGTAGAACATAAATACAGATATACAGATTAAATATAAAATACAACTATACAAATAAGGTAAGATAAAAAATATATATATATAAAGCAGCACAAGGCACATGGCAGATAGAGTGCAAACCTGTGAAGTAAACAACAGTGCAGATATAATGATTTGTAGTGCAAAAGAGCTTATTTAGACTGATTAAAGTGACAGAGTGTGTGTGTGTGTGTGTGTGTGTGTTTTTTATTTCACGAGGTGATAAGCCATAAAAATGACCCACATTTGGCAGGACACTGGGTTTGTTTTTTTTATTTCACCTATAAATGTATCACAGGCTCCAAAAAAATATTAAGCAGCAAAACTGTTTCTAACATTAATAATAAAGCAGCATATTATACTGATTTCTGAAGATCATGTGACACTGAAGACTGGAGGAATGATGCTGAAAATACAGCTGTGTATCACAGAAATACATTACAGTTTAACAGAGATTCACATAGAAAACAGCTGATTTACATTCTAATAATATTTCCAAATTTTACTGTATTTTTAATCAAATAAATGCAGCCTCGGTGAGCAGGAGAGACTTTCAAAAACATTAAAAAATATCGTTCATCGCCCGAGATTTGTGAATACCAGCTGTAAACAGGCCTCTATTTTGGATCAGAAATTAGTTTCGTCTACACATTTTTAACGGGTTATTCTTTGCCAACCTTACCTGTAATAGACGATCTCTGTCCCGAAGAAGGAAAGCACTTCACGCGATGCCTTCGGTGCAACCACTATCAGATTTCCTCCTCTAACTTCCTTCTGCTTCGTAATTATGAAGCGTTTAGCGCATGTGCACGAGTGCTGCTCGTATGGGTTTGGTCTGTAATGTATTTCTTATTTTACAGTAACTCCATCTCCAAAGCTCGAGCTCCTCTCCTGCGCTGAAAAGACCAGCATCTCTGCACTGATATCACTGGAGTCTTACTTTAAGTGATCTACTATTAACCATATTCAAGCTGTGTTTATTGAGAAATCGGCAGATGTTAAGCATTGTTATTTGATCGAGAGAAAGCAATGAGTTTATTTTTAAATCAGAGCTTTAAGTGACTTTTTATGCCATTGTAAATATGTCAGAAGCTGCCTTTGCTGTTATGCATTATGCTACTAAACCTGTAATATTGTTGTTGTTTTTTAAATACTGTAGCTAGTACTTTATTAATAATACTACACGCGAACGTGAATCATACTGTGGTAATCGTGACTGAAAGCTGGAGTTTGATAGACTAAAAGCACTGTTTTTTTACTGTAAATAATGCAAATTTAAATCATGATTATTTCACACATAATAGGAAATTATTTGAGTCATATCTCTTTTAATAAATCCTTTCTGCTATTGCAAATGTGGTTGTGGACCTCATTATACGTATGTTTACTCTGTGTCTTAACAGCACTTGCTTTTGGACCCACTAGTAATTTCTATATAAATATGAGGGTTATTAAAGTTAACTAAAACTTACAAAAATTGTTAGTTAAAATAAATTATAAATAAAAAACTAGTTGCCGAGGCAACAACTTTTTCATTTTTTTTTTTTTTTTACTAAAATAGTGTTATTTATATGATACTAAATTAAAATAAAACTGAAATGCAAACGATATAGACATTTAAAAATAGTAAAAATTACTAGGACTAAAAATAACCGATTCAAAATATTAATAAAACTAGTATTTAAAAATAAAATTAATTTTACTCGAATAAAACTGGGGAATATAATTGTTCGGGTTAAGCTCGGATCTAATAAACTTATTTGACTTTAGAATTTAGGCACTTTAGAGTTGGTTATACACTTGTTTATAGATTAAAAATAAAATAAAAATAAACGAGAGTGTGTGTGTGTGTGTGTGTGTGTGAG
>NW_015506392.1:769897-771574 GCF_001515645.1 Sinocyclocheilus grahami
GTGTGTGTGTGTGTGTGTGTGTGTTTTTTATTTCACGAGGTGATAAGCCATAAAAATGACCCACATTTGGCAGGACACTGGGTTTGTTTTTTTTATTTCACCTATAAATGTATCACAGGCTCCAAAAAAATATTAAGCAGCAAAACTGTTTCTAACATTAATAATAAAGCAGCATATTATACTGATTTCTGAAGATCATGTGACACTGAAGACTGGAGGAATGATGCTGAAAATACAGCTGTGTATCACAGAAATACATTACAGTTTAACAGAGATTCACATAGAAAACAGCTGATTTACATTCTAATAATATTTCCAAATTTTACTGTATTTTTAATCAAATAAATGCAGCCTCGGTGAGCAGGAGAGACTTTCAAAAACATTAAAAAATATCGTTCATCGCCCGAGATTTGTGAATACCAGCTGTAAACAGGCCTCTATTTTGGATCAGAAATTAGTTTCGTCTACACATTTTTAACGGGTTTTTCTTTGCCAACCTTACCTGTAATAGACGATCTCTGTCCCGAAGAAGGAAAGCACTTCACGCGATGCCTTCGGTGCAACCACTATCAGATTTCCTCCTCTAACTTCCTTCTGCTTCGTAATTATGAAGCATTTCTCAGCATCCGTCTGAGTTTAGCGCATGTGCACGAGTGCTGCTCGTATGGGTTTGGTCTGTAATGTATTTCTTATTTTACAGTAACTCCATCTCCAAAGCTCGAGCTCCTCTCCTGCGCTGAAAAGACCAGCATCTCTGCACTGATATCACTGGAGTCTTACTTTAAGTGATCTACTATTAACCATATTCAAGCTGTGTTTATTGAGAAATCGGCAGATGTTAAGCATTGTTATTTGATCGAGAGAAAGCAATGAGTTTATTTTTAAATCAGAGCTTTAAGTGACTTTTTATGCCATTGTAAATATGTCAGAAGCTGCCTTTGCTGTTATGCATTATGCTACTAAACCTGTAATATTGTTGTTGTTTTTTAAATACTGTAGCTAGTACTTTATTAATAATACTACACGCGAACGTGAATCATACTGTGGTAATCGTGACTGAAAGCTGGAGTTTGATAGACTAAAAGCACTGTTTTTTTACTGTAAATAATGCAAATTTAAATCATGATTATTTCACACATAATAGGAAATTATTTGAGTCATATCTCTTTTAATAAATCCTTTCTGCTATTGCAAATGTGGTTGTGGACCTCATTATACGTATGTTTACTCTGTGTCTTAACAGCACTTGCTTTTGGACCCACTAGTAATTTCTATATAAATATGAGGGTTATTAAAGTTAACTAAAACTTACAAAAATTGTTAGTTAAAATAAATTATAAATAAAAAACTAGTTGCCGAGGCAACACCTTTTTCATATTTTTTTTTTTTTTACTAAAATAGTGTTATTTATATGATACTAAATTAAAATAAAACTGAAATGCAAACGATATAGACATTTAAAAATAGTAAAAAATTACTAGGACTAAAAATAACCGATTCAAAATATTAATAAAACTAGATTTTAAAACTAGAAATTTATTTTACTCGAATAAAACTGGGGAATATAATTGTTCGGGTTAAGCTCGGATCTAATAAACTTATTTGACTTTAGAATTTAGGCACTTTAGAGTTGGTTATACACTTGTTTATAGATTAAAAATAAAATAAAAATAAACG
>NW_015506392.1:771584-772876 GCF_001515645.1 Sinocyclocheilus grahami
TAAATGTAAAAATAATCTAAAACTGTATACTTTGATTTAAGTTGGACTGCATTATGAATATCGGGTGGGACTGTCCTGCAGCTCTTATAGCAATTCATTTTAAGCATGCACGACTCCCAAAAAGAATTGCAATTCTATAATATCACACCAAAAACAGGTTTATTGTTTGACTCGCTCACCCTGCGTGTCCTGAATGAATAATCAACCTCGTTAAAAATGTAATAAAATTATATTATTTTAAATAGACATGACTGAGTGAAATGTGGAAATGATTCTAAGATCTTGCGAACAATTAAAAAAAACCGTTTTTTTTTTTTTAAGTCAAGGCGCTGAAATAAATACAGCAGGTGTTACTTTTACGCGGGAGGCTTTATTTTTAAAAAAGAATGACGTGATTAAAGTGTTTTCATGCCTCGCGTTCGCTGCGCGGAGACAGCTGCTGAAACGCAATGAAACAAAAGGCGGTTTGATTGCGTAACGTTCCCTTTAAATCGATGTAAACATTATGCGCGGGAGACGTTAAACGAGTCACGTGATTGAACAACCGTCACGTCTGTCAAGAAAGAGCGCGCTCTGCCATGTTTTAAAAGTGTCGCGGCGTCAAGGCAAGGCGATTGGCTGCGAGAATGCCACGGCGTCTGCCATTGGCTCGCTCGCGTAACGCCCTCTTCGCTGATTGGCTGAGCGCCGCGCTCGAGCGCGATTTCCAACGCGGGAAACTACCGAGTGAGTTCGGCTCACTGTTGCAGCTGCTGGCAGAGAGATCGCTGGATAACAACGGAAGCTAAGACAACATTGGGAATGACTGACTCTGTAACACAGCGACGGCACGTTATTCCTCCAGCTGCACTTAGATTTGTTTTTAACTGAACGGTTTTGCGCTCCATTTTAACCGAACGTTATTCGCGATGGCTGACAGCAAGCATCAAGTGATATTCTGCAACGACTCGCCGAAGAGAGTCCTGGTGTCTGTGATCAAGACGACGCCCATCAAGCCGAAGGCGGCGGCGGCGGACTCTCTGATGCCCACCAGCCCCGGATTCAGCGACTTCATGGTGTACCCGTGGCGCTGGGGCGAAAACGCGCACAATGTGACTCTGAGCCCCGGATCTGGCAGCGCGACCGCCTCGCCGACCCGAACCCGCGGCTCTCCCGCCGAATCCGACGCCAACTCCTGCCCGGAACACCTCAAGGTGCGGTCCAAACTAACGTTAAATCGCTATACTGCACTAGTGCTGTGTTATATAGCGCAAGTACACTGTTATATTTGTATTAGCACATGTTAGCGGTAC
>NW_015506392.1:774137-779039 GCF_001515645.1 Sinocyclocheilus grahami
CAACACACCCGTTAACGTAAACTACGCCAGAGCGCGTACACACCTATGACGCAATCGTCACGGACCAATGGTAGTGCAAATGTGTTTTGCAGCCGGAACGAACTTTTCCGTAAAAAGTTCGCTTTGGCAAGCCGTTTCAAACTCCTAAAACAAACTTCGTTTTGGCCGGATTTTGTTCGAAATTACATCACATCAGTTCGTTCTTTGTTTTCGCTTGAAGTACCTACAGTATATCAGGGCCTTTAGAGGATCTAGTGTAGATGGAAAATATGTTTTAAGCCGTTTCTTGGTCTTTGTTTTTGTTAAAGCCTGTATCTGAATTGTAAGTAATTTAATTTGAAGGTTTAATGTTATATTTAAAATACTATAAACTAATCTCTAGCTTCCGCTAGCTGTTGTACGCACGTTCACGAGAAAGTGGCGTTCCAGCGGATGATGTAGGATGTAGGTGTAGTTTCTCACACAAACGCTTCGCTTCAGGAGGCCTTTATGAACCGCGTGGAGCACTTTAAATGATGGATGGATGCACTTTTTTTGGGCTTCAAAATCTCGCTCCCATTATAAACCTTGGAAGAGCCTGGACATTATTTAATATAACTCTGATTGTATTCGTCTTATAGAAGAAAGTCACGCACACCTAGCATAGCTTGAGGGTGAGTAAATCATGGGGTCATTTTCACTTTTGGGTGAACTGTCCCTTTAAAGTGGCTGTGTTCATATGGATCATACTGTCATGACTCTAACATGCATCTTCCTGCGGTCTTATTTCAGGATGGCATTCGGCGCGGACGCCCGCGGGCAGAAACCGTCCGAGAGCTGATCAACGAGGGCGAGAACTCCACCAGCCGCATCCGCTGCAACATCTGCAACCGCGTCTTTCCCCGCGAGAAGTCGCTCCAGGCGCACAAACGCACGCACACGGGTCAGCGCCGCCACAGTGAGCTTTGTGTTCAGATCTCAGAACGAGAGCGCTAACGTTCCTCTTCTCGTCTCAGGTGAAAGACCGTACCTGTGCGATTATCCGGACTGCGGGAAAGCCTTCGTCCAGAGCGGACAGCTGAAGACCCATCAGCGCCTCCACACCGGAGAAAAACCCTTCGTCTGTTTGGAGAAAGGTGAGCGTTAGCATTCACTGCTTTCACTCAAACACGAGTAGTATGGACTAGTTTCTGTAGTGTTCCTTCTAGTGATTTAGCAGCCCTAGTGCTAAACGCCTGCTCACATTAGGGCTGTCACTAATGATTATTTTGGTAACAGAGTAATCTATCGAGTAATCGGATAATTATAATTCTTTTTTTTTTGTGGTAATAAAGATAGACCTAAGCAAACAATAGCCTTTAAAATGACTTAAAATACATCATATGTTTTTATTGAACAAAACTGTTAAAACACATAATGTATTATAAACAAACAATAGCGCTAATTACGCATTATAACTCTGCCTGCAGAGGCGCCTACGGCCTGACGACTGTTTTTACACTTTACAGCGCGATCTAATCCTGGTTTAATATTGACTAAACAACATTTCATTCAAATGTCCGCTTAACCTACATGCATGTAAATAATTAAAGCGCATATACGCACAACAACTCTCCAATATTATGAATTTGGATGCAGTACCCATTTCAACCACTAGCTGTCAATATTATATACTGCACCTTTAACTAAAACTATTATCGTATATCAGTGACACTGGTTTGTTGGCGTGTGTGAAGTCATTCGAAAGCTTTGTTTTTCTCCCTGTGTGTTGTAGGTTGCGGTAGCCGATTCACTCACGCTAACCGTCACTGTCCCAAACACCCATACGCGCGGCTGAAGCGCGAGGAGCCCGCGGGCGGCCCCGGGACATCACAGGGGGCCGACAACAAGGCTGTGGCCGAATGGCTGGCAAAGTGAGTAAATCATCAACACACACTCGTGTACAAAAGTGTATCATGCTGTCAGACATCAGCTGATTTCCGGTCGATCAGAAGTCACCCGCCCTCATTTACATGATGACCGATATCTTGTGTCACAATAGTGTGTCGTGATCATGTTCTGTTGACATTCTGTTACATAACCACGTAGTATTTTTCAATTTTCCAATACTTGAGCATCATAAAAGCACAAATAAAATGTGCTTAATCTTTTTTTTTTTTCAAGTTCAAAACGAGATTTACATTATTCTGTAATATCGTCGAGCCCAGTGACACTTTAGGATCATTGAGATACTGTTATAGCTTTTATTGATCATTTGAATTAGTTTTAGCCTTTATACTTTCTGTTTTTATTTTTTAGTTAAAGTCATTTCTATAGAGCTTTTTGTCATTTTTAGTTCAGTTTTAGTTATTTTAGTACATCAAGTTAAACTAAATGAAAATGAGACCTGTTGCCTTGGCAACAAGCTAAAATAAGTTACTTTTTTTTGTGCTAAAGTAATTTTGTTGTTGTTTTTCATATCTTTTAATATTTTATTTTTAATGCTATTTTTTTTGTTGTTATTTTACTGCTTCAAGTTAATCTAAATAAAAGTTTTTTTTTTGCAACACGCTCAAATATTTTGGTTTTATTTTTGTGCTAGTCCTTTTTTTTAGGAATTTTGTTGTTTGTCATTTTTGTGATTTAGTTTTTATATATATATATATAATATATATATATTATATTTTTTTCCTATGTAGTTATTTATATAATAAAATTGTGATTTTTGTTTTCATTTTTTTGTCAAGTTTAAAAATTATTTACTCCAGTTTAGTTATTTTGGTCATTAAACGAAGTTTTTTTATTTATTTTGTTGTTGTTTTTATATTTCTGTGTAGTTTATATAATCATTTTGTGATTTAAAAAAAAAATTTTTTTTTGTCAAGTTTTTTTTAACTTTACTCCATTTTAGTTATTTTAGTCAAATTAGACTTTAAAAAAAAAAAAAATTATTAATATTGTTGTGTTTTGTCATTTTTATTAGTTTATTTTATTTTTTACAGTTTAACAAATTAAAAATTTAACAATTTTTCTTTCCGTTTTAGTTTAGTACATCAAGTTAAACTAAATAAAAATGAGAAATGCTGCCTTGGAAGTTTTTTTATGCTTAATTTATTGTTATTATTTGAAGGTTTTAGTTTCGTGTTAGTGAGCCTGAAGGTCCGTCAGAGTGACCGTGTTTGTGTTTGTGTTGTCAGATACTGGCAGCTGAGGGAGCAGCGGACGCCCGCGCCGACTAAAGCAAAGACTCTGAGTAAGACCACTATAGAGGACCAGGAGCAGCAGGACCCTCTGGACTTCCTGCAGTCTGATGAAGGTGAAGAAGAGGAGCAGGCCGAAGAGAAGAGCGGCGGCGGTACCGCGCGGAGGCGTCTCCAGGAGCAGCGCGAGCGTCTTCACGGCGCACTAGCGCTCATCGAGCTGGCTAACAATCTCTCCGCCTGAATAACACCAGCGTTTGACGAGGAGATTTAGAGCAGGTCTGGATGATCAGCAACTTTCCTCGCCTTCGAGAGCCTTTCCGAGGTTCATATAAGCTACAAGCACCTTATTTTGCTTCCTGTTGTACTTTTAGGCTGCTATGATGGTAGTGATATCATTATATGAAGAATGTCGTCGTTTTCTCAACTTGTTAAGGAGATGATGAGATGTGTCGTGTTTGTTTCGTTGTGCACTTTGTGGAAACGATCGTTTGTTTCTTTGGAGTTTGTGTATGTGATGTTATTTTGGATTTCGGTGTGTGTGTGTGTGTGTGTGAGAGAGAGAGAGAGAGTGTGTGTGTGTGTACCTGTTTTTCTATTCTGGTGGGGACTTAAACCTGAATACACACAGACTCATGGGGACTCGTGTCACCGTGGGGACCTAAATTGAGGTAAACAAGCTAATAAATCACACAGAATGAAGATTTTTGAAAATCTAAAAATGCAGAAAGTCTCCTGTGAGGGGTAGGTTTAGGGGTAGGGTTGGTGTAGGGCAATAGAATATACGGTCTGTACAGTATAAAAACCATTACGCCTATGGGATGTCCCCATAAGGATAGCTGACCAGATGAGTGTGTGTGAGAGAGAGTGTGTGTGTGTGTGAGAGAGAGAGAGAGAGTGTGTGTGTGTGTGTGTGTGAGAGAGAGAGAGAGAGAGAGAGAGTGAGTGTGAGTGAGTGGGTGGGTGGGTGTGTGTGTTTTGAAACAGGGTGCAGTGACCGACCCGCTAAAGATGAAGATTTACTGACGGCAGATCGCGTATTGCTTTCATACATTAGTCCGGTTTGCTTCATACGCCGTCGTGCATCACATTGGTCATGTTTAATCATGTATTTATTCTCTATTTAAAGCCACCGGCTCAGGCTTCGCAATAACGTCAAGAAAACTAACCAGCTTTAAGATGCCGCATTGGTACACACTTAGTGTAAAGAGTTGATGGGTAAACCGAAGAAGCACTTACGATATTAATCTACAACTGTTTGACTTTCTTCCAAAGATCACAATTAGATTCTGGATCCGAAAAGCACTTATTTCAGTGTCTTCATGATCCGTAACACTACGTTCTGCTCGCGTGCTTCATTCAGTCGTTCATTTGGATTAAATGCGTCTGCAGATTTCATTGGCATCCACGTGCAAAAACCCATTCATTTTATTTGTCCATTTTATAACCGAAATAATATATCCCCCCCTGAAATAAATCCTTGGGAAAGCCATGCACGTTGTACCTTGAACTGATCCCATCGAGACAACAGAATGTAATCAAGCGTTTTATTCTGAGATGTTCTGTTCGCTGTGCTGAAAGGACTTTGTAAATGTGTAAACGTGTTTCTCCTAATTAGTGTTAGCACTTCAAGTCTTCATTAAATGATATAAAGTGTTGCTGGGTGTTGCATTCGTTTTATTTAAATAAAACACACAAGGAAAGCAGTGTTAAGTCGCTGGGGGATATTTGTAGCAATAGCCAA
>NW_015506392.1:781019-781874 GCF_001515645.1 Sinocyclocheilus grahami
CATCATGAGTCAGACTCTGCCCCATGACTCAAGACAATAAAAAATTAAATCTGAACATCCTTCAAAGCTAAGGGCCTAAAAACAAGAAAAGAGGAAATCTGTGTTCGTTGTCCTCTGTAGAGTGTGGTTTTCTTCTCACTCACCTGCTGTAGATCTCCAGTGTAAGCGCTCGCCCGGATGGTCGGGATCATAATGATGAACGCGTTATAAAACACAACCCCATATTTACCGAGACCCCAAAACGACGGACCGCAAATAAAACAACGAATGTGTGTTTGAGTTTAACAGTTAAAGTGGTAGTTTACACAGAATGTGTATTTTTAACCTAAAGTGTACAAATGAATCCATGTCATTTGATTAAGACTAGTCCACAGATAACTCAAGCTGTCGTATATACCTCCATCCCGAGTTTCTTCTTGGTGTAAACTCCACTAGCGGCCGTGAAGACGTCGTTCAGCAGAACTAACCTGTAACCTTCTGCATTGAAGGACTATGGAGCTGAAGCAGTCGGCTCAGAGTTAATGAAGTCTTCATTTGCATGCGTTTGAATGCTCTGTGTTCATGAACCTGGCTGCAATCAGAGCGCCTACAACTGCAGCCAGAACACTGCACACCAGCGACGGAGCGAACGCTTTCCTGCACATAGAAATGTTATATATACAGTATATATTTATACACTGTTGTTCACAAGTTTGGGATTTTTAATGTGTTTTACAGAAGTCTCTTCTGCTCATCAAAGCTGCATTTATTTGATCAGAAATACAGAAAAAACTGTAAAATTTTGAAATATTATTAGCATTTAAAATAATGGTTCTCTATGTGAATATCTGTTAAACTGTAATGTATTTCTGTGAA
>NW_015506392.1:782383-783841 GCF_001515645.1 Sinocyclocheilus grahami
AAATATATTACAGTTTAACAGATATTCACACAGAAAACAGCTATTCTAAATTATAAAAATATTTAACAATTTTACTGTATTTTTAATCAAATTAATGCAGCCTTGTTGAACAGAAGAGACTCTAAAAAACATTACAAATCTTACTGATCCCAAACTTCTGAACGGCAGAGTATGTATAAAATATATTTTGGTGATGATGAAAAATGGATGGTTTTGGATCCATCTTTGAACAAAAAAACGTGACGTTTTAGCTTACTTAAAATAAAAAATATTTTCACTAAAAGAAGTGACATACCTCAGTATCCTGTATTCAATCATCATGAATTCTCTGAGCACAGTGAACATGGGTAAACTGAAAACAGCTTCACATGAGCGCGTCTTTACGCAAAACTCTCGTGTTTTGGTTTATTTACCTCGTTTTCTGTGTTCCTCCGAGTTCCGTCACGTGATTCCCCTCATACGGTACCGGAAAAATCTACCGTTACAGTACAGAAATGAATTATTAAAAATATTAAACCAATTATAAATTACCTTTCCGGGAATACTTTTTGTCAAAGTCCTGAAAACGGATGGCTTTGTTCATTTTGGCGACATACAGAATGATGATCGTAGCCGTCATCTATAAATAAACAAAATACAACCGTGTTATTAAAAATAATTGTAACTTTAACAAACCCATGGAGGCTTTACAAATGCATCACAAAATGAGAAAACATGGAGAGAATCATCAATCGTTTATTTTCACTTTTTAACCCTCCTGTGGTGCCTGGGGTCAAATCGGCACCAAAGCAACTTTTAATTCTCTAACAAACACAAATATGATAATTATATTTACTAAATATATAAGACGAATTCATAAACATGCACATCTTGTGTTACAAAGGTTTTAATCGCACCGGACACAATAGTGACCATAAAGAAGGTTTACATTTATAAAGCTCTAAAAATGTTACTGACTGGTGTTTTAGAGCATTTTCAGCAAATATGGAAAAAATATGACCATTATGTCACATGACCAGAGCAGTTTACTTCATGAGAAGATGCATCAAAGCTACCAAACAATTATATATATAACATATTATACATGTTACAATTTTGAAATGCGTGGATGGTTATATTTTTAGTCTTTTATCTCAGTGTTGTATAAGTGTTTTTATGCATAATGTGAAGAAACAGAGTTTAAAATCTACTATTTCATACAAACACTGTGCACACATTATTACAAGCATCTATCAAAAATGATAGTTTTTTGTGTTTCCATATTTACACAGGGACTTTCCATAGACATCATAATTTTTATACTGTACTAATTGTATTTTCATTCCCCTAAACCTCTCACAAAACATTTTTACATTTCCCAAAACAAGCGTTTTCGAGCCGATGCACTTTGTCTCCACACATTAAAAGCATGCTCTTAAAGACTGAAACTGGAGAAACTAGTGGAGTTAGTAACTGTTA
>NW_015506392.1:785488-785767 GCF_001515645.1 Sinocyclocheilus grahami
TATATATATATATATATATATATATATATATATATATACAGCTCTTCCATCAGTATGTTATACAAAAACAGGGACATAAAAATAGGGGTTTTAATAGTAAAACAAAATGAAAGTAATACAGTGATTCATTTTGTTCAATTGTGCAGTTCATGAAAAGCTCAGTTTCTCCATTACAAGACTATTTTGTTAGCTAATAAATAAAGCAGGTGCGTCCAGCTGTATCCAATTAGTCATGTGAGTGGGCGGAGTCTACATCAGTCAATCAATCAGTGAGAGATC
>NW_015506392.1:791045-798545 GCF_001515645.1 Sinocyclocheilus grahami
GTGTGTGAGAGAGAGAGAGAGTGAGTGAGTGAGTGAGTGAGAGAGAGCGTGTGCGTGTGTGAGAGAGAGTGTGTGTGTGTGTGAGAGAGAGAGAGAGTGAGTGAGTGAGTGAGTGAGAGAGAGTGTGTGTGCGTGTGTGAGAGAGAGAGAGAGTGAGTGAGTGAGTGAGTGAGTGAGTGAGAGAGAGTGTGTGTGCGTGTGTGTGTTAAACACTCACACCACTGCATCAATGTCACAGCGGCCAGATTTGTTCTGGATCTTGACTTTTGAGACGGATTGCAGCATGCGTTTAGGGATCTTTTTTGAAACAGTCAAGCAGCAACTGGGAATGGCATCCACTGAAACAAAAGCAACATCTGCCTCTGAATAACAGTTAAATCCTGTCCTAACAAAACCCACATACTTCCTGTAGGATGTTTTCAGAGAAGAAGACTGACAGACACAGACAAGCCTTTAATTATAGAGGGCATGTTTGATGTTCTGATCAAGCAGAGCGATGCATGTCACGACACATGTCACTGCTGTCCACACTGACTCGCTATCTATTCAAGCTGCTTTATAGGTACGTGTGTCTCTGGGAATCAAACACGACTCTGCTGACACTGTTCTGACTTATGCAACGCTATAGCATGGAGTGCATGAGCTGTACTCGTGTGCTAATTTGGTATTTCTGGTCAAAAATGACGGGCTTTTTAAAAATCTCTCTTTGAAACTGATTAATCTGAACTTATGCACTTCAGTGAAAAAGTATTATTTGTTGATCATTTTGGCTCAAAACTGAGGTGCATGAGCTCAGATCAATGAAGCGTACAATCAATTAAAAATCCTCTCCGAGTTAAAATGACTGGAACACATTAAAGCTTGTTTCTGCCATGGAAAAACAATATATATATATATATAAAATAAATAAATCTAAAAATAAAAAAAGGTATTTGTGACTTTTTATCTCATAATTAAAAAGTTGCAATTACCTTTATTTTTTTTCTTTCCGAATTATAATATATATATATTTTTAAAGTTCTGATATATAAAATATGAAATGCAGAATTGCAAGATATAACCTCAGAATTATGAGGAAAAAATGTATTGTAAAATTTAAAAAGAAAATTATGTACAAAAGTTTACATCTTGCATTAGTTTTTTTTTGTTTTGTTTTGTTTGTTAATGCCATGAAAAAAAAAAAAAGATTTTTATCTCAAAATTCTGAGCTTTCTTGCTTGCAGTTCTGAGTTCATATCTTACAATTCTCAGAGAAAAAGTCAGAATTGAGATATATAAACACATAATTGCAAAAAACTGAAATGTGAGCTAAAAACTCTCAAGGGTTAATAAACAAGGTGCACATTGCATTAATGTAATCAACACTGAACTGAGCTGAAACCACAACACTTGTGTATTTAGAGCTACTGAAGAACAGAATCTGTGTCGCATGAAGCGTTATAGAAATACATCGCTTTAGGTAATAGGAACAAATGCATAAGCCTAACCTATTACATTTACAATTTGCATCAACAACATAAACATGATCATGATGAAGAGCATCAGATGAATCTGCTTCTGACCTTCAGCGCTGGTGAGGATGATGATGGTGACGCACACGAGCAGCAGGACAGATGTTGCTTTGAGCTCCATGGCTGAACAGCACTGAGCGTGAATGAACACAAAAAGACTTATTTAAACCCATGCATGCCAGTCCTGTTACGCCCTCATCGCCCGGCCTGCCCCAACTCATCCATCACACCAAAGAAAACAGTTTTACACATCGGTTATGAAATCTCTTTTGTAACAGATGAAATATTCCCCGCAGCACCTCATTCAGGTAAATGTGAGTATGAATGCACCGAGCCATTTGCTGCAGGTTATGCGTGACACGAGCCGTACCAACACATTCATGATGTCTTGAGCAGTGTTTCTCAGGGGTGTGTTGATTTGTGTTGTTCGTTACGGTCAGTTGCGTGTCACTGGGTGTGTTCAGTAATTGCGCTGGATGTTCAAGCTTGTCTGTTTTAGTTTCTTTTTTGATATTGTTACAGGAGCAGACTTTCATCTTTGACCTTACAAGAAATCCCACTTTTTTTCAGTGCAGAAAATGGCTTTGAGTCGTCTAAAGGCATCATTTAATTAATTAAATAATAGGGATTACATTAAAGGGGTCATTTAAGTAAATTAAAGATTATTGGAAAAAATTATAATTATTAACAATTATTTGTGAAATTTACTGTAGCAATTCTTGAGTGAAGATTGGTTCTACACAATTTTTTCATTGTATAATTATTTTTTATTTTTATATATATTATGTACATAGGTATGTGTCTTATATATATATTTTTTTATATATAAGACAAAGGTCAGAATTTTGAGATAAAAATCTTTTTTTTTCTTCATGGCATTAACAAACAAAACAAAAACGAATGCAAGATGTAAACGTTTGTACACAATTTTTGTGAAAGAAAAACAATTAAGGTATTTTATTTAATTATATATATATATAAATCTTATTTTAAAATATTAAAAAATTATATATAGTAGATAAGAACTACGATATCAGAAAGATAGAATATTATATATTTTTTCAATTATATATACATTATAATTAAATATAATATAATAAAAAATAATATATGAAAGATATAAATTGGTCTGTTTTTTATTTTTCATTGTTATTGTTGTTTGCAATGGACCAAAAGAATATCTTGTCATGATGTAACAGACTTTAATTCTTTCATGTGCTTCTGTCATTTTTTCTTTTCTTTTGTGTCCAGCTCTTTCTTCTGCTTTTCTGACACGTGTGGTAAATCATCTGAGTGCCTTGGGTTTCCCGATTTGACAGTGATTAAAGCGAAAAGCTAATGGACTAGATTCATCTTTAATAAAAGAGTTTCAAACCTGATCTGCAGGATCTGTCAGACCATGAACACACTTTTTGGAGCTAACAGAAAGGCCACGGGCTGCTTAGGCTGCAGATTATATGTTAGATGGGTAATTATTACCCTTATGAATCTCTGAATTATCATCACATAAAGGCAGGAACAGGTCACGCAGCTTCTGGGACAATAAACTCAAAGCGCTTGAAGTAACAAACGAGCCAAACACATTCACTTTCACGTCCGTTTACTACATACAGTATTTACACAGCGCTGGGCTGAGCAACACGTGTGTGTGTGTGTGTGTGTAAATGAATGATCGCATCAGAAGGGTCTTTGTCTCCGAGTGGCCAGATTGAGCAAACGCAGCAGCATTTCTCCAGAGACGCCCTTCAGACCCACGCCGTCTTCAGTCTGATGAGATCCCACGACTTCAGAACAATCCGGATCCAGAACACAGCTCTCTGAGAGACACAACACATGCATTAGGCACACATATCTGTCAGAGAGTCAAGAGCTTCAAATTAAGTTCACTAAAGTATCAAAGGAGATGATCTGCTCACCTGAGTTGCAGCAGACGCCTGGAGAGGCACATCGGCCCCCCGGGGCCCCGCAGGACGTCCCATCCGTCTCACAGGGGCCCGGCAGCAGATTCTCCTCCATGCAGCTCAGCGTGTCTGGAGATCCAAGCAGACAACCCAGACCGGCCCCGCAGCAGATACTGGGGCCAAAACAATGGCCCTGATTCCCCGGACCACATGCCGGACACTACACACACACACACACACACAGACACACACAGACATGCGCACACACACACACACACACACACACACACACACACACACAAACACACACACACACACACACACACACACACACAAACACACACACACACTCACAAACACACACACACACACGCACACAAACAAACACACTCACGAACACACATACTCACACAAACACTCATTCATGAACACACACACACACACACTCACGAAACACACACACTCACACACACACACTCACAAACACACACACACACACACATGCACACAAACAAACACATGCACACAAACACACACACTCACAAACACACACACACACATGCACACAAACAAACACATGCACACAATTACACACACTCACAAACACACACACACATGCACACAAACAAACACACACACTGCATCAGTACAGTCTGTTCATTATCATATAGAGATGATTCAACGGATGATTCGTGATACATAAAATGGGACACAGTTGATATAAAGAGTGCAACTGTAACAATTTTTCATGAACATTTATAATACATATAATAATACATATATATATATTTAAAATTAAAATCAATGTAATTTCATTCTAAGATTTCAACATCTAAATTGACAATAAAATAAATGCCATGTTGAGTAGATATTTTATTAATATTACTAATTAGTTATTTTATTTTTAGTAATTTATTATTTTAATTTTATTAATGTTAGTTTGCTCAAATTGTCACTAAATTAAACAAAAAAAAAAAACGACAAAATTAGAATTTTGTTAACTTATTCGAAATCAGTGTTATTTTTAGAATCATTTAGATATTTATTGTTTTTATTAATATTTTGAATTAGCTATTATTTTCATATTTTCCATTTTCTTTTAAATTTTGGTTAAAGTTTTAGTAATTCTGTTGTGTTGTGTTTTTTTAAGTCTAGTTTTTATGCATTTTTATTTCAGTTTAAGCTTTAGTTATTTTAGTACATGAAGTTAAACTACAGTAAATGAAAATTAAGTATAAGTTGTTTTCACTGAACGTTTATTTAATTTCAAGTTAATTTTATTTACATTTAGAATTCGTTTTTATTTTGTGTTTTTTTTAAATAAAAATTTAACGTTTTTAAAATGTCAAATAGTTTTTAATTTTGATTTCAGTTTTAGTTATTTTAATGCATCAAGTGAATCTAAATATATGTGAGGAATGTTCCCGGTGCAACTAGCTGAAATAAGTTTAAGATGAATGTTTCAGCTCATTTAAATTAAATATTTCACTGCACACAGTATGAATGTTTAGCAGATGAACTTTAAAACAAAGAAATTCTGAATTCTCTGAGACAAGCTGCAGTGAATGTCCACAGTATTGATGCTGATGATGAAGATGATGAAGATGATACATATGATGCTAATGCTGATGATGATGCTGATGCTGATGATGAAGATGCTGCTGATGATGATGATGAAGATGCTGATGCTGATGTTGCTGATGATGAAGATGTTGATGATGCTGATTATGCTGATGAAGCTGCTGCTGCTGATTATGCTGACGAAGATGCTGATGCTGATGAAGATGCTGCTGATGCTGATTCTGATGACGAAGATGCTGCTGATGATGATGATGAAGATGCTGATGCTGATGTTGCTGATGATGAAGATGATGAAGATGTTGATGATGCTGATTATGCTGACGAAGATGCTGATGCTGATGAAGCTGCTGCTGATGATGATGCTGATGAAGATGCTGCTGATGCTGATTCTGATGATGAAGATGCTGCTGATGATGATGATGAAGATGCTGATGCTGATGTTGCTGATGATGAAGATGATGAAGATGTTGATGATGCTGATTATGCTGACGAAGATGCTGATGCTGATGAAGCTGCTGCTGCTGCTGCTGCTGATGAAGATGCTGCTGATGCTGATTCTGCTGATGAAGATGCTGCTGAAGATGCTGATGCTGATGATGCTGCTGATGATGATGATGCTGATGAAGACGCTGATGCTGATGATGAAAATGATGAAGATGCTGATGCTGATGATGCCGATGATGCCGATGCTGATGCTGATGCTGATGTTGATGCTGATGATGATGATGAAGATGCTGATGAAGATGCTAATGCAGATGATGATGATGCTGATGAAGATGCTGATGATGCTGATGATGAAGATGATGATGATGATGATGCTGATGCTGATGCTGATGCTGATGCTGATGAAGATGAAGATGAAGATGCTGATGCTGATGATGAAGATGAAGATGATGCGGATACTGATGATGAAGATGAAGATGCTGATGCTGATGATGAAGATGCTGGTCTGTACCTGTCTGACGGGCTCTGGCTGGGATCTCTTGCCTCCTCGAGGGCAGTTCTGGATGTAGCAGGCGGACGAGAGTGCAGAGAGCGCCAGCAGACTGAGGACACACGCAGGCAGCAGAGAGTCGGACATCTCGACACACACTGATGCTCTGATGCTCTCAGAAGCTTATATAGAGCTGCAGCATCAGCACCAGCGGAGCTCCTCCTCATCAAACAGCTCACATCCACCACTGCTTCAGACGCCGTTATCGTTCTAGCAATACTTTGAGTTGGTTTTTGTTTTTATCTTTCATTTGATGATGCCAACTCTGAAATAACATAAACTACCAAATTTTGCTACAAGTTTGATTGCAACATATAATCATTGCTGTTAATAGTGTTAATGATTACGTCATTAACTGAATTTTACCGTACATTTCTGCCATATGTACATCAATTTGACATAATCACCACTGATAAGCTACCACTAAATATATTGTAGAAATGTAATTTTCTGTAAAGCTGCTTTGCAACGATTGTATCGTGAAAAGCGCTATACAAATAAAGGCAAGGCAAGGCAAGTTTATTTATATAGCACATTTCATACACAATGGTAATCAAAGTGCTTTACATAAAAGAAAAGAAAAAAATTATCACAACAATAAAACAAGGAATTTAAAAACTTTGAAAATGATTAATAAAATGATTTAAGAGGTTTAAAATTAATTTAAAACGGTTAAAAATAGAAAAACGATTATACTGTACATAAAATATAGTGCAATCAGTTCGGACGTTGCACAGTGCTCATTCAATAAATGCACAGCTAAACAGTAATGCAAATAATGTTTTTTTTTTGTATTTCCCATTTTCATTTTAATTTGAGTTAAAGTTACAGTAATTTTGTTGTGTGTTGTGTAAAATAAATGAAAAATATTTTTAAGTTTTATTTTATTTCAGGTAATGAAAACACGTTTTAGTGTTCTAATTATATATAAATATAATTTTTTTAATAATTTGAAAACACGTTTTTGTCATTTTTATTAATATTTTTTTATATGTCTGTATAGTTTTAGTTAAATTTAGTACATCGTTAAACTAAATAAAAATAAGACATGTACAATAACTTTTTTAAGTTTTAATAATGTTTTTTAAATTTAATTTCAGTTAATGTTTATTTTATTTCAAGTAACATTTTTTATGGTTTTAGGTTTACTTTGAGTTAATTATAATAATAACAATCCTGTTCAGAACATCGTTTCTGCTTGAGAACTTATGAAGAGTGACGTTTAATGAAAATTCAGTTCATCTGACAAACTAATAAATCAGACAGAATAACACCTTTAAGAACATGTTTCAGCAACATCAACCTTCTGATGCTTGAATTATTAAATCATAAAGAAAGTCTTAAAAGTTTATTATTACCTTAAAACTAGACTATAATGACTCTCAGTCTTTTAGTTCCAAGTGAATATAAAATATAAATTTATTTTATATAAACTGAAGTGTTTACATTTTATATGAATATATGATATGTCTCGGGACTGAAGGGGTTAATGTGTAATATAAGTGAGCAGAAG
>NW_015506392.1:801045-803174 GCF_001515645.1 Sinocyclocheilus grahami
TAACTTTATTTTATTTATCCGTCATATTAAAGAGACCTTTTTGAAGGAAATTAATACTTTTATTCATTAAGGACGCATTAAACTGATCAGACATTTATAATGTTACAAAAGATTTCTATTTTAGATAAATGCTGTTCTTCTGAGCTTTCTGTTCATCTGTGAATCCTGAAAAATAAAACGTATCAGTTTCCACAAAGATATATTGTGCAGCACGACTGTTTTCAACATTGATAATAATCAGAAATGTTTCTCGAGCAGCATATTATACTGATTTCTGAAGATCATGTGACACTGAAGACTGGAGGAATGATGCTGAAAATACAGCTGCACATCACAGAAATACATTACAGTTTAACACATATTCACACAGAAAACAGCTGTTTTGAAAGTCTAAAAATATTTCACATTTTTACTGTATTTTTCAGCTTGGTGAAGCATAAGAGACTTTCAGAAACATTTAAAAACTCTTACCGACCCCAAACACAATGTGCTTTAGAGTATTCAGGTAACCATTACTAGAAAACATTAACCGATAACAGTCCTTTTCGAGCTTTTTCAAAAACTTTAATGAAAACGATACACAAAATCTGCAAACAAATGAGCTCATGATGAATATGTTCAGTGATGCACTCGAGTGACGTCTCTGCTGGAGGCAGTCGTGCCGCACACAGGGCACTTAATCTGCAGTCTCCGAGACCCAGACGCGTGTTTCTGCCTCAAACACGCTCCGCACATGAGATGAGCGCAGGGCAGAGAGTACGACGCCACGCTCGACGAGTAAACCGTCAGAGAACAAGTGCAAAACACACACGCGTGCCCACCTGGAGAACACAGGACAGCTACAGATCAATACAACTAATTCATCATTCTGTTTATACTTTTTCTGTAGTCTTTTGAGATCAGAGTTCAATGGATTATTATATACTGTAACATTCATAACTCAAAAGACCATTTATTTAAACAAAGATGGGGAAAATTTACATATGTCATACATTATCACGTGACCGTCAACCTATAGAAATATTTATTGGTGGATCTAACTCTATCACAACTCTATATGTCAAGCAGTAGAAAATTGGCTGAACATGGTCATGAAAAACCAAGTTAATTAGAACAGGGTTTCTTGTTTTAAGCATAAACTCTTTAAATTTTCAGAATCTCCAGTAAATGTATCTTTATTTAAGAATGTTTAGATATTTATACTAGAACTTTTTTTTTTTACATATAATGCCACAGCGTCATGATTTTAAGAGATTCTGCTCTGATTTGAGACATTTTAAGACGTGCAGAAACTTTCCTGTAGAGTTTAGCTCCAGCTCTAATCAAACACACCTGAATACGCTAATCAAGGATGACCAGAAAGATACAAGCAGGCGAGTTTGACCGAGATTGGAGTCAAACTGGACGTCGACTGAGAAACCCTGAACTAAACACTGGCTTCTGAAGTGAAATATATTCGAATACGATTGGCAGTGATAAGTGAACTCGGTCTCGTACCAGCGGAGGCGTCCACATGTGAAGCGGTTTCGCTCGGGGAGGTGAACACTGGTAACCCGTGAAGAGCAGCGTTCAGAGCCTCATCTAAACTGTTCGCTAACCGCTGCTCATGCGAGTCCAACTCTGAAACACAACAGACCCAAACGTGAGCAAGAAATAGGCTACACCAAGCATGTCTGGGGGATCCAAAACCATTAAAGGAATTATAAAGAAAGCGAACAAAAGAACCAGAATTTATTGTAAATTAACCGATGGGAACTATTAGCAAATATACACACACGTTCACTCTTAATCGTATGCCACAAATGCTCTCCCAGCTAACACACAACGCACTACCCTGCTGAAAAAAACAGCATATGCTGGTTAGGTATGTTTTGACGCTGTGATGCTGGTTCATGCTGGTCCTTTGCCGGTTCATGCCGGTCCTTTTTCCGGTTCAAGCCGGTCCTTTGCCGGTTTAAGCCGGTCCTTTGCCGGTTCAAGCCGGTCCTTTGCCGGTCCATGCTGGTCCTTTGCCGGTTCATGCTGGTCCTTTGCCGGTTTAAGCCGGTTCAAGCCGGTCCATGCCGGTCCTTTGCCGGTTTAAGCCGGTTCAAGCCGGTCCTTTGCCGGTTCATTCTGGTCCTTTACCG
>NW_015506392.1:805579-811216 GCF_001515645.1 Sinocyclocheilus grahami
GCCGGTCCTTTGCCGGTTCAAGCCGGTCCTTTGCCGGTCCATGCTGGTCCTTTGCCGGTTCATGCTGGTCCTTTGCCGGTTTAAGCCGGTCCTTTGCCGGTCCATGCTGGTCCTTTGCCGGTTCATGCTGGTCCTTTGCCGGTTCAAGCCGGTCCTTTGCCGGTCCATGCTGGTCCTTTGCCGGTTCATGCTGGTCCTTTGCCGGTTTAAGCCGGTCCTTTGCCGGTTCAAGCCGGTCCATGCCGGTCCTTTGCCGGTTTAAGCCGGTCCTTTGCCGGTCCATGCTGGTCCTTTGCCGGTTCATGCTGGTCCTTTGCCGGTTTAAGCCGGTTCAAGCCGGTCCATGCCGGTCCTTTGCCGGTTTAAGCCGGTTCAAGCCGGTCCTTTGCCGGTTCATTCTGGTCCTTTGCCGGTTCATTCTGGTCCTTTGCCGGTTCCTTTGCTGGATGCCGGTCCTTTGCCGGTTTAAGCCGGTTCAAGCCGGTCCTTTGCCGGTTCATGCTGGTCCTTTGCCAGCATAAACCAGCAAAGGACCAGCTTAAACCAGCATCCCAGCGTCAAAACATACCTAACCAGCATATGCTGTTTTTTTTCAACAGGGTAGTTTTGTAATTTACTGCCATCTGTTTTGGTAATTTCATTTTTCATAACTTAATTTCATTAGCATCACACAATTTTGTCAGTATGAACTCCTAGTTAACCAACAATGTTCTAGCTACGATAGCACAGGTACATCTCAGAGACGTCTATTTGACGTCTGCGAGACGTATTTGCTCATCTGCAATACGTCTATAGGACGTTTCCTATCAGATGTTTGCAAACAGTAGATGCTTTCCAGATGAAGCGATCTTTAACAGACATGCGTGTGCTGTTAATAATACGTATTAAAACTCATTTTTACAGTTTTCAGAATGCGATTTTTTAACGGGAACCCCCTTCGAACCGCGATTGGGCGGGTTTTGTTGTGAAAACCTGGCAACCCTGAGTATAACGTCTGACAGGACAGAAAAGTTAGTTTTTCTGAGCTCTGAGACTTGCTACTTTACAAAGAATTAGCTTATTTAAAACGTCAGGCACAATTTAAATGACCCTTACGATAAAACGCGTTTCTTTTCACCAAATCAGAAAATACGGACGATATGTTCTTTGTATCACAGCATGCGCACAATAACGTCTGACAGGACAGGAAAGTTCTTGTTTCTGAGGTGAGAGGCTTAATACTTTACTATTTTTTTAATAATAATATATAAAGTATATGTAATGGCTACTTTTTCTTTGGAAAGACGCTAAAACTTTTGTATTATACTGGTGGAGACTGAAAGTTTTTCCGTATGTTCCCGGTCTTCATTACATCACATAAATGATGTAAAAATGAAAGCTTATTTATTCAGCTTCTTTCAGATGATGCATACATCTCAATTTAAAAAAATTTACCCTTATGACTGGTTTTGTGGTCCAGGGTCACATTTAGTACAATTATTAAGACAATAGTTGAGAGAACAAAAAAAAAAGTCAGAATTTTTTTTATTCTATGGCGGCTTCCATACAAACCTGAGGGAGTTTCATGCGCTTTCCTCAAAGGAGAGCGATCAGGATCATCGCTGGTGGAAGGAAAACTGCAATCATGCTTCCTTTTAGCAGAATGGCTCTGTGTCCGTCCTGTTTTGCAGGCATCAGGTCCTGTTTTAGACTCTGAAACCGATGTGAAGGACTGTGCTTGTGAAGTGTCTGTACAATTATTAAGACAAAAGTTGAGAGAACTAAAAAAAAGTCAGAATTTTTTTTATTCTATGGCGGCTTCCATACAAACCTGAGGGAGTTTCATGCGCTTTCCTCAAAGGAGAGCGATCAGGATCATCGCTGGTGGAAGGAAAACTGCAATCGTGCTTCCTTTTAGCAGAATGGCTCTGTGTCCGTCCTGTTTTGCAGGCATCAGGTCCTGTTTTAGACTCTGAAACCGATGTGAAGGACTGTGCTTGTGAAGTGTCTGTATGATCACAGTTTCTACTGGAGTCTGTGACGCTTTTGGCCTCCACTGTGAGTCTGGATGGCTGTGGTTCAGCTATTAGGTTATTCCTGCTCCTGACTCCTGTGCATCCCGTCTGCAGAGCCAGACGGTCAATGCGGCATTTGAGCAGAGGGTTTGGAATTGGCTTTGAGTTCTGGGTAAAAGGGACGCCGGTAAATGGGTCATTGGGTAAACGACCCCAAGTGGCTTCTCTCTTCTGGTACTCCTCTAACGTGTTGTTATCAATCACCATTCCACTTGGCAAGATCATTGGGAAAACCATGAGTTCTTGTGTTAAGGGATCGAGAAACTCCTCTGGGATTGGGATATCGATTGGGACGGGATCTGGTTTGGGAGGTACGACGGTCAGATGGACTGTTTTTTTCAGGCTGTTTAGATGCGCATCCCAAATTTTGTCCAGTTCTGATGCAGGACAGCAGCGAGAAGGCAAAGCCCACACGGCGAGGGTCTTGATGCCGAGCGCTGACGCGGCGCCGCTGTAGGGAATACTGACTCTGAGCTGCGCGACCGATCCGCGCCTCCAAAGCTCCTGCGTTTTCGCTCCAGCCGGCGTCTGCGGCGGAGCATCGGAAAACGGCGCTCGAGGTTTAAAAGCAGGGTTGAGGAAACACACCTGCAGCTCCTCCTGCAAATCACAGCGAGACGCAAGTTCGAACCGATCGCCGTCTCGTTCTGAACACGTTAGGATCTCCAGCCTTCGCGAGGTTCGGCCCTGATCCATTCCCCACGGCCAAAGCTCGACGTCCAGCCGACACAGCTCCATCTTGACCTGGAAGCTCAGTGTGACGTGGACTGGAGGCCGGAGGAAGTATTCCAGCTTGAAACCCCTCCGGCGTAAGATCGGATCCACGGAGAGAAGGTTGGAGACATCGTAACCGTCGGCACACAGCTGTGAAAAAAAGAGATGTTGAGGGACCAATGACAATATCAAAACACGTATCGAATAGTCACAGACGTGTGTTCTTGGTAGAGAACATTGCAAGGTCGGCTCAGACGCACACAAGACACAAAGCAGTCAGAGCTGAACCCTCTATTACTCACCATCAGGTTATTCAAAGGGATTTCCGAGAGGGGTTTTAAAGGAAAAGTTCACTGAAAACTGAGAATACTGTTATTCAGCAACATGTTGTTCGAAACTTGTATGACTGTCTTTGTTTATTCCACGGAACGTTCTGTGCTCCTTTTCATGCAAATAAGCAAATCATTTAAATTTAGTTCCGAAGGATTTGTTTCCGGAGCAACCAGGCTTATTAAAGATAAAATAAAACGTCAACTGTAATAAAATATAAGAAAACAGCCAACTGCCAAAGCAACATTTAATTTCCATTTAGTTTAACCTGATGTACTAAAATAACTAAAACCTAGAAATAAAAAAATGTATAATTATAAAAGCTATATGCACAAATAAAAACAAAAATTTAAGTAAAAACAGAAAACATAAACATAAAATGTAGTTCAAAATATTAACAAAAAGTATATCAATGACACTGAAATAACAATGGTAGCAGTCTGTGTTGTTTAATTATCATTTTTAATCATTTATGCTATTTAGCATTTAATCACTTAAGCAATTTCATTATTATTTTTATATTGTACAGTACTTTTTTCCCTTGCTCTAGCAATGCTTGCTAGTCGTTTTATCTCACGATTGTGGTATTGTGGAATATTTGTCTTCACGAATAACTGATAAGAGGATATATCTCAATTTTTAAAAAGGTTTAATTGGATTTTGTTGTGTAGCAGTTTAATGTAACAATATATGTTGCATCTGTGATAGACATATGCAAATAAAATAATATAGTATTACAGTTTCTTACACAAAAGCATTATTTGCTTTCTAAAGACTCTGAATGAAGCATATTTAAATTGCGTTTACTGTTAATTACGCCAATGGTCTCCTATTGTGTTAAATGGAAGAAAGAAAACAATACTGGGTTGGAATGACACGAGTAAATAATAACAGTACATTTTCTCAAAAATTGCACTGTTGCTAAAAACAAACACCGTATTCTTAGCAGTGTTGATATTCAGAACAGCTCTTGTTGATGTGATACGGTTTAAATGTCTCATTTCAGTCTGTATATTAACAATGCCGTATGAGTTTAATTTTAACCTGAGGTCAAGCTGCATTAACAGCACAATGGGCTGTGATTTGTGTGGTACCTTGTTGCATTGAATGGAGGTCTGAAAGTGTGACAAGCACAGGTTGAGCACCATGACCACTGCATCTACAGCACTGAAAGAGAATCTATAGAAACCAGAGAGTCAGAGACATTTCAGCACTATAGAAAATCATGCATAGAACTCTACAGGCAATTTCAACAGAGATCCTGAAACTAAACCTTTAAAGTAAAAATACACTTTGGTACACACAGTTTATGCATAGAGTTCATTGTAGTACACACACACACACACACACTCACACACTCACACACTCACACACAGACAGACAGACACTCACTCACTCACTCGCACGCACACGCACACACGCACACTTGCACTCACACTCACTCGCACACGCACACACGCACACTCACTCGCACACACACGCACTCACTCACACACACACACACTCACTCACACACAGACACTCACACACACAGACACTCACACTCACACAGACACTCACACACACTCACAGACACACACAGACACACACTCACTCGCACACACTCACACACACAGACACTCACACAACTCACACACTCACACACTCACACACAGACAGACAGACACTCACTCACTCACTCGCACGCACACGCACGCACACACACTTGCACTCACACTCACTCGCACACGCACACACGCACACTCACTCGCACACACACGCACTCACTCACACACACACACACTCACTCACACACAGACACTCACACACACAGACACTCACACTCACACAGACACTCACACACACTCACAGACACACACAGACACACACTCACTCGCACACACTCACACACACAGACACTCACACACAGACACTCACACACACTCAGACACTCACTCGCACACACACACGCACACTCACACACAGACACTCACACACACAGACACTCACACACAGACACTCACACACACACAGACACACACTCACACACACACAGACACTCGCACACACACAGACACTCACTCACTCGCGCACACACACACTCGCTCGCACACACACACACACTTGCACTCACTCGCGCACACGCACACTCGCACTCACGCACACTCGCACTCACGCACACTCGCACTCACGCACTCACGCACTCACGCACACTCGCACTCACGCACACTCGCACTCACGCACACTCGCACTCACTAGCACACTCGCACTCACTCGCACTCACTCGCACACACACACACACACACACACACACTCACTCGCACACTCACACACACAGACACACGCACACACTCACACACACAGACACTCACACACGCACACACACACACACTCACAGACACTCACACACACACACAGACACTCACAGACACTCACACACACACAGACACTCACACACACACACACACACACACACACACACACACACACACACACACACACACACACACACACACACACACACACACACACACACACACACACACACACACACACACAC